>NW_016804493.1:6462433-6567863 GCF_001698545.2 Rhinopithecus bieti
TTTTTTTTTTTTTTTTTTTTTTTTCTTTTTTTGAGACAGGGTCTTACTCTGTTGCTGAGGCTGGAGTGCAGTGGCATGATCATGGCTCACTGCAGACTTGACCTTTCTGGGCTCAAGTGATCCTCCCATCCCAGTCTCCCAAGTAGCTGGGACTACAAGTGATACGACCACCATGCCCAGCTAACTTTTTTTGTATTTTGTAGAGGCAGGGGGGCGGTCTCGCCATTTTGCTCAGGCTGGTCTCGAACTCCTGGGCCCAAGCAATCTGCCCGCCTTGGCCTCCCACAGTGCTGGGATTACAGGCATGAGCCATCACACCCAGCCTCTTTGTTTCCTTTTTAATCTCAGGGGATGAGCACAAGCTGGAGCTCTATTCCACCAAGTCACTATTTGGATTGTATAACATCATGGTTCTCAGAATGTAATGAAAAAGGAAAGCCCTTTCTTTACATGAAATCTGCTGATTTTCTTTATCTCCTTGTAAAGCAGATAAGAGCTAGCAGAAGGCAGGACAGCTTGAGGCCAGGTCACCCATCTCCAGTCTCTCCCTCCACCCCGGGACCTCTTCTCACCCCTAGAATCTCCCCCTCCCAGCCTCTTCCCCAAGTCTCTTCCTCCACTCCCAGACACCTACAGTTCCAACTGGCCAGGTACATCTGGGCCACTTAAAGGCCCCTGTTAAGCTGCAGAGTTGAGAGCAATGTGAAAATCTCTGCTCCCTTAGCAGGTGGAATTCCATTCATTTGAAGCCAAGGGAGGCACAAAAGCAGAGACGGTTCTTATTATTTCCTTGACTGGCTGATAAGAAAAGTTTCCCAGACCACATTCTTCCCAACGGTGGACTTGATGGCCACAAACCCCATGGGATTCAGGTTACCTGAATGTGATCTCGTATTTCCCTACATTCCTCCCCACGGTGGACTTGATGGCCTTACACCCGATGGGATTCCAGTTACCTGAATGCGATCTCGTATTTCCCACGGTTCTTCAATTGCAGGGGCTGCTTCACCTCCTCTGTGACCCTGACAATCCCAAAATCCAGTCCCCCTTCAGCTCCTGCAGAGACCAGGGGCCAGGGCAGACAGAGGTGAGTGGGCATGAGAGTGGGAAGCAGGGGAAGTGCCTGTTGAAGTTCAAGTGGAAAATGCATGGTGACAGTTTAAGAGAATTTGTTTTCTGAAAGTACCATGGTTAGAAAAGCCTCTTATAATTGAGTCTGGGCAAACAAACAACAGATGCTGCTCTTGATGCACTCTACAGGGCTGGTCCCTCTGGATTCCATCCATCCTAGGATTATTGTCTTTCACGTCTACCATCAGCTAAAACTTCCAGTATTTAAAAAAGTCTTGCATAAAGTTGGGATATTACACATACATTTATGTTGTTTTACTTAGCATTAACATCATAAGCATTTCCCCCAAATAATTAAAAACTCCCCATAGGTGTGATCTTAGTGGCTGCATAATATCCCATGATATGGCAGTTCCGTAATTCATGATATTATTCCTATAATACTATTATTTCATTATTGATGGGCATTTAGGTTATTTCCAACTCTTCATTGTTATAAAAATGCTGCAATAAAAGATCTTTGTACATGAGACTCATGACATCTAAACTAATACGTGGCTCTAACATTCTGTGAGTTTTGATGGAGACCTCTTGGGGAAAGGAGGGAAATGGAGAGCTGTAGGCTAAAGGGAGAGCTGAAACTTGGGTGTTAAGGCAGTGTGGGGACAGATAACAGCCTCACCCCCATTCCCCAATCCCTGGAATCTGTGAATATGCTGTCTTACATGGCATAGGGGAATTAAAGAAGCAGGTGGAATTAATTCACTGACCTACAAATACAGAGATTAATTTGGAATATCTTGGTCAGCTCAATATAATCACAAGGGGGCTTAAGAATAAAAGAAGAAGGCAGGGTGGGAGAACCAGAGAAAAGGCAATGTGAGAAGGAGTTGGCCCAACCTTGCTGTCTCTGAAGGTGGAGGAAGGGGACCACGTGGGTGGCTTCTAGGAGTTAGAAATGGTATGGAAATGGATTCTCCCCTAGAGCTTCTAGAAGGGAAGGCAGCCCTGCTGACACCTTGATTTTAGCCCAGTGAGACCCATTTTGCACTTGTGACTTCCAGAACTGTAGGGTAATACGTTTGTGTTGTTTTAAGCCAGAAAGCTTATGGTGACATTTTATGGCAGTGATAGAAAACTAATACAGGAAAGAGGAGAGGTGTTTACTGTCAAATGACTGCTCTGAAAAGAGCTCTGCAAATTTTACATCTATGACCACCCGCTTTCTATCTCTGGTTGGAGAAATTACGATTTGTAGTCATGTTGCTAACATCACTCTGGGGCTTACATTATTATTTATTAAAATTGCCCCATTCCCAATCCCTGCAATACTGACAACACACTAGCCTTTCTCTACACAGAAATACACTATACAAAAGACCCAATTTCCAAACACCCTTTCCTTGAAGGGCCCAACAGACCTTTGGGGAAGGTGATGTCCAAGGCGATGTCATATGCCTCTGCAAAGACCATGATATTTTCAATCTGAACAACACCGAGAAGATTTTCTGCATCTAAAACCTGGCAGAGTAAGAGAAATCCTTCAGTAAAAGCAAGACCTGTAGGTGCTTGGAGTCTGAAACATGTAACATCCTAAAGGGGATATGGCAGGGAACGTTTTTGAAATGTATTCCCCTGTAGGTATTTTATCTTTACCAAGCATTTGGTAGGATTTGGGGAATGCTGGTATAAAGAATGCAAGAATGGGGAAAAGGGACTGACTTTTCTTTATTGTTGCTACATTACTGAAGTTTGGGCTTGGAGTAGACATTATAGGAAAGTGGTTTTCTTTTTTGAGACAGGCTCTCACTCTGTCACCCAGGCTGGAGTATAGTTGTGCAATCTTGGCTTACGGCAGCCTTGACCTCCTGGGCTCAAGCCATCCTCCCATCTTAGCTTCCAAGTAGCTGGGACTACAGGAGTGCACCATTATGCTCGGCAAATTTTGTATCTTTTGTAGAGATGGGATTTCACCATGTTGCCCAGGCTGGTCTTGAAATCCTGGACTCAAACAATCCTCCTGTCTCAGCCTCCAAAAGTGTTGGGATTTGTAAGCCATCATGCCCGACTGTTTTTTTTTTAATTTTTATTTATTTTTTTTAACTTCTAAATCAAATGAACCTGGTGAGCACTGACCTGACAGTTGAAACGGAAAACCTTTATGCTCCAAGTCATCCTTGCTCTACTCATTTTATAAATTTGAATCATTCTGTTCTTTGTTTGTGGCTCAACCTGTGGGGAAAGTGCTAGACTTTTCGTAGAAAGCAAGTGTTTAATGTTTGGAAATACCAAATGTTTTATTTCTGTGAATATCGTGGGGATTGGCACCCCTCTGGTGTCATGCTTGTGGGGGGTCCCTCCCTCATTATTCTCTGGCACCTCTGAACTGCTGCAGCTGTCAGCCTGACCTGATTGTTGACTCTTTTTTCCTCTTCTTTATATATACACATATTTTATTTCAATAGCTTTTGGGGATACAAATGGTTAGACTGACAACCCGCAGAATGGTAGAAAATATTTACAAACTATGCATCTGACAAAGGACTAATACCCAGAATACACAAGGAACTCAATCAAATCAGCAAAAAATCCCCAAATAATCCTATCAAAAAGTGGGTAAATGACAGGAACCAACTGTTGCCTCTTGAGGCTAACTAGGAGGTGGTAAAGGGTCCATCTGTCCAGGAAAAGAGCTGGTGGGCAGTGGGGAAAGCTCTCCTGGGTCTGCTCTGGGGAGCCCACGTCCGTCTCTGCTCCAGTTTAAAGCCCAAGCCACCCACTCCCAATTGCATGTGCTTTGGGTACCAGGAGAAAATTTGCAGCTGTCACCAAACTCAAGTTTTAATTCAGAATTTCTATCTTCTCTTTCATTAGATGCTTGCCAACGTTTCACGGAGCAAACTGGACCGACTTGAGTTTCGCCTTCTTTCTCTGACTGCTTGCCCTCTGACAGACGACAAGATGGGCTGACAGGATTTATGCAGCGCCTCTCTCCTGAGGGATGCCAAGTGCCTGGAGCCTTCTATTTCTTGACTTCCCCAGGGTGGGTCGGAGGCAGTGGGGAGACTGAATTTTGAATCGAGGAAAATAGGAAGGACACTTGAAGGTTATACAGATGAAATAAAACAAATTCACCAAGTGCTTTCCAAAGGGACTGGAGATGAAGGCATTTCCTTCTGTGGATGTGGAAGTGAATATAAGTTCACTTTGGGGAGCTCAACGGAGGTCCATACTGCTTTGTTCAGAGCCCTAATCAGGCTGCTGTTTGGCTGAGACACATGGAGATGGTCACAACAGTTGTGAAAATACAAAAACGTGGCCGGGTGCAGTGGCTCACGCCTGTAATCCCAGCACTTTGGGAGGACAAGGTGGGCAGATCGCTTGAGCTCAGGAGTTTGGTAACTGCCTGGGCAACATGGCAAGACCTCATCTGTACAAAAATTACAAAAATTAGCTGGGTGTGGTGGTGCATGTCTGTGGTTCCAGCTACTCAGGAGGCTGAGGTGGGAGGATTGCTTGAGTCCAGGAGGTGGAAGTTGCAGTGAGCCGAGATTGCACCACTGCACTCCAGCCTGAGCAGCAGAGTGAGACCCTGTGTCAAGAAAAATAAAATAAAATAATAATAAAAACAAAAACCTTTCTGTACCAGTTGGTAAGCAGCTGTCATGATGACCTCTCCAATATTCCCTTGCTGCGTGCCTCCTGTGCATCCCCACCACAGGAACCCCTGGACTCCCCATGATCCAGCAACTAAAGGACGAAGCTGGCACAGCTGGGGGACTTCAGGCCCTACACCAGCCAGGGGTCTGGGTACCTGGTTCAGAGGCCTGTGCCTGTGCAGAGACTGGTGCTAAAAGCGTTGACCAGAACCTCTGGGCTTCTACACATTCATGGAGTGAATGCATCTATCAATATCTGTTTTCAGCCCTTTCAGTGAAGGGCTGCCATTGATAAGGGAAAAGAGAGTTTAGATCCACTGAGTGGCCCCAAAAGGTAGAAACATGATTCATGCATGTAATTGACAGGGAGAATTCTGAGCTCAACCCAAAGAAGAATTGACAGACCTGTTTAAAGGGAGAACAGGCTGCTTGAAGTGGTAGTCGTAAATTTTCTATTCCTGGAAGCATTCAAAGAGAAGCTGGGATTATCCCTTGAATGTTGAAGAATCAGTTTAAGTAATTTTTTTTTTTTTTTTTTGAGACAGAGTCTTGCTCTCTTGCCCAGGCTGGAGTGCAGTGGTGCAATCTTGGCTCACTGCAACCTCCGCCTCCAAGGTTCAAGTGATTCTCCTTCCTCAGCCTCCCGAGTAGCTGGGGTTACAGGTATGTGCCACCACATCCAGCTAATTTTTGTATTTTTAGTAGAGATGCAGTTTCACCATGTTGGCCAGGCTGGTCTCACACTCCTGACCTCAAGTGATCCGCCCACCTCAGCCTCCCAAAATGATGGGATTACAGGCCTGAGCCACCGTGCCCGGCCTAGTTCAAGTATTAAAACTCAATGGCATTCATTCATTCATTCATTCATTCATTTGTTCATTCATCAGGTTCTACTGAGTGCCTACTTCATCCAATCCCATGCTAGACACTGGGAATATGATGGTATGGGGGGTTGAATAGTGGTCCCCCAAAAAGTATGTCTACTTCTTAACTCCTGGGAGCCTATGAATATGACCTTATTTGGAAGAAAGGGTATTTGTGGATTTAATTAAGTCAAAGATCTAGAGATGAGATCGTCTTAGATTATCTGAGTGTGCCATTGATAAATATTCTTATAAGAGACGGAAGAGAAGACACAGACAGAAGAGGTGTTGTGATAATGGAGGCAGAGACTGGAGTGATGCAGCCAGAAGCTGAGAACACTCGCAGGAGACCCCAGAAGCCGAAGGGGAGAGAGAGGAAGCGTTCTTCCCTGGAGCCTTCAGAGAGAGCATGGCCCTGCCGGCACCTTGATTTTGGACATCTCACCTCCAGAATGGTGAGAGAGGAATATCTGTTTTTTCACATCACCCAGTGTATGGTAATTTGTTATAGTAGCCCTGGGGAACTAAGACAGATGTTAAGTTAGGTGAGATCCTGCCCTGATGCAGTTCATAAAATAAAGTAAAGAAAGAAGCAGGATAATGTTAGGAAGAGGTAGTGCTCTGAAGGATGGAAGACAGGGTGGGTTATTGCACATAAGGGGGATTCTCTCAAAGGGTGAGAGAAGCCCAGCTGAAACAGCAATGTTGGGGGTCCCTAAAGCAAGAGCCTAAGGGCAGATTCCCAGCAGGGCTGCAGCAAGGTCAGGGGCTTGAGCCAAGAAAGAGCCAAGACAGTGCATGGGAGCCAATGAGTGAGGGTGAGGGTGGAGCAAGTTGTGATGTAGAGGCAGGCATTGCCTCAGAGGCAGGTGAGGACCCCGGGCTTTATTCCTACTGCAGTGGGAAGCCAGTAGAGTGCATTAGGAGGGGGCATAACCTATCTGAATGACATTGTAAAGATCCCTCTGGACACTGTGGGGAATGTCACCAGGGAAGTCAGTTAGGACACCTCTGTAGAAGTCCAGGTGAGAGAAGCTGCAGGCGGCCTGGACAAGGTGGTGGCAACAGCAAGGAGAAAGAAGTGGATGGGAAAGATACATTGGGAGGCACCACACCTGTAATCCCAGCACTTTGGGAGGCTGAGGTGCGAGGATCACTTGAGGTCAGGAATTCGAGGCCAGCCTGGCCAACATGGTGAAACCTCGTCTCTACTAAAAATACAAAAAGTTGGCTGGGTGTAGTGGCGCGTGCCTGTAGTCCCAGCTATGCGGGAGGCTGAAGCAGGAGAATTGCTTGAACCCTGGACGTGGAGGTTGCAGTGAGCCGAGATCACGCCACTGCACTCCAGCCAGGATGACAGAGCAGGACTCCAACTCAAAAAAAAAAAAAAAAAGATACATTGGGAGGTAAAATTAGCAACCTTTGTTGGAGGCCTGCGTTGGAAGGGAGGCCATTAAGAAAAGGGGGAATTAAGGCTGATCCCCAGGTGTCTGTTGGGGGCAACAGGGTGGAGGGTGACATTTACCCAGATAGGAATCTGATAGGTGACTGGGTTTAGGTGTGTGAAATCAGGACTCTGATGCTTACCCAAGTACAGAAACTCCATTTGTTCATTCATTCTTTCATTCATTTATTTGTTCCTTCCTTCCACATTGATTGCTGTGTTCCTGGCCATAAGCAATATTGCCTCTATGGAGCTTGTAGTTGTGTGCACAGCAAGATATTGTGGACTGGGGATATCGAAAGGGGATCAGATGGGAGCATGTAACAGGGAGACCTCTGTGTGTGTGTGTGTGTGTGTGTGTGTGTGTCTGTGTACGTGCTTTGATAACCAAGTCTGTGGATGTGTGAAGCCTCACCTCCAACCGAATAGCCTTCTTGATGTTGACAGGCTTGGTGGGTTGAAAGTACAGGTGCAGGCCATACTCAGCCTCTGGGGGGATGGTCCCCTGCATCATGGATGCGGTGAAATCATCACCCAAGTGCTCCAGGCTGGTGATCCGCCAGGCCACAGGCAGGAGCGTGACATTGCGGAGAAGAACTACCCTGGATTCCAGTCTGGAGAGACAAAAGGAAGTTGAAATTTCATTTCAAATTTTGTAGTTGCACATGTTTTTTCTTTTTAACTTTTATTTTAGGTTCAGGGGTTCATGTGCAAGTTTGTTGTATAGGTAAACTTGTGTCACGGGAGTTTGCTGTACAGATTATTTCATCACCCAGGTACTAAGCCTAGTACCTGACAGTTATTTTTTCTCCTCTTCTCCCTCCTCCCACCCTCCACCCTCCACCCTCAAGTGTCTGTTGTTCCCCTCATTGTGCCCACTGGTTCTCATCACTTAGCTCCCACTTGTAAGTGAGAACATGCGGTATTTGGTTTTCGGTTCCTGCATTAGTTTGCTAAGGATAATGGCCATATCCTTAGCGTATAATTTTTTTTTCTTTTTCTTTTCTTTTCTTTTTTCTTTTGGAGACAGAGTCTTGCTCTATTGCCCAGGCTGGAGTACAGTGGTGCAATCTCGGCTCACTGCAACCTCTGCCTCCCGGGCTCAAGCAATTCTCCTGCCTCCGCCTCCTGAGGAGCTGGAATTACAGGCGCCTGCCACCATGCCCAGTAATTTTTGTATTTTTAGTAGAGAAGGGGTTTCACCATGTTAGCCAGGCTGGTCTTGAACTCCTGACCTTGTGATCTGCCTGTCTTGGCCTCCCAAAGTGCTGGGATTACTGGCGTAAGCCACTGCACCCAGCCAAGCATATGATTTTTAAAAATCGTAGTTTCTCTTTCGTGTGGGTGGGTGTTGAACAACGTTTCTTAACCCTTTTTTGAATTGTTTTATTTAGGTCTACCGTATTTTCAATTTGCATTTCATTGAAAAAAAAATTCACATATAAGCAGACCCACCCAGTTCAAACCTGCATTGTTCAAAGGTCAACTGTATTTTCCTTTAGCACATTAAAAATGCCATTCTCTTGTCTTCCAGCTTCCTTTGTTACTGATGAGGAGTCAGTCATATTGTATTTCATTTTCTCCTGGCTGTTTCCAAGATTTTCTCTTAATTTCTGCTTTTAAGTAGTTGGACTAAACTTTGACTTAATGTGGGTTTCTTTCTTGGTTATTAATCTATTAAACAAAATAGGTGGAGTTGATATTATTAACCCCAGATGACCTTGAAAAACCTGAACCGTCCAGGCACGGTGGCTCAGCCTGTAATCCCAGCCCTTTGGGAGGTTGGGGCAGGTGAATTGCCTGAGCTCAGGAGTTGAGACCAGCCTGGGCCACATGGCGAAACCCTGTCTCTACTAAAAATAAAATAACACAAAAAATTAGCTGGGTGTGGTGGTGCACGCCCACCCATAATCCCAGCTACTTAGGAGGCTGAGGCAGGGGAATTGCTTGAATCCAGGAGGCAGAGGTTGCACTAAGCCGAGATCGCACCACTGTACTCCAGCCTGAGTGACAGACAGAGACTCTGTCTTGAAACGAAACAAAACAAAAAAACCCCTGAGGCTTATAGAGGTTAATTGATGGCCCCAAAGTCACAAATTTAGTGGCAAGACTTGGGCTATAACTATATTTATCCAGCTTAAGGTTTGCTAAGCTTCTTGGAATGGTAAGTTTTTGCTTTTTCACCAAATTTGGGAAAGTTCCATCTACTCTTCAAATATAGACTTTTTGTCCCATTCTCTCTCTTTTCCTTCTGGGACTTCAATCACAAATACGTTAGACTGCTTGATGTTGTCCCACTATTTACTGGGGTTCTGCTCATTTTTACCAATATTTTTCTATGCTTTGTTTTTTCAAGACAAGGTTTCGCTCTGTCACCCCAGTTAGAGTGTAGTGGCATGATCATGACTCACTGGAGGAAAGAATAAGCACTTTTGGTTACTTCAATTATTACTTAGTTCTTTAACCGGTATTTATCAGGAAATGGGGCTGGTGGTGGTGATTAAAGAACGCAGGACACATATCATAACAATCATAACAATATTCTCTCCCAGAAGCCGCAGAAATAAACATTTTTCTATTTAGAATAATAATACCAATTCCAATAATAATTCCAATTAATGAATATGTAAGTTCCAGTTTTGGTCTAATGTTCTGCTTTTACTCTAACTTCTAGAGCAAAGATTCTTAACCTCTTGGGCAATAGACTGCTTTGAGAATCTGAAGAAAGCTCGTCCTTCTGAAGAAACATAGACATATGCATATTTTGGCAGTTCATCTTAGGGGGATCCTTGGCCCTGCTGAAGTTCATCTCCTGAACCCAAGTTAACAATCTGTTAATTAAATAGGTTTACTAACCATCCCGGTTTGCATAGACCAAAGAGTTTCCTAGGGTGCAGAACTTTCACTGCTAAAACCAAGAGAGTCCAGAATAAATCAGGATGAGTTTGTTACCCTAGAACTAAACACTCTTTAAATTCCATTCCAGTCCTGACATGATCTAGAACTCTGACCTGTGCAGCAAGAGCCGGTCAAAATGTAATTGCCTGGGTTCCAGCTCTAGTTCCGGGCGGATCCCCTGGCAGCTTAATTGGAAGACGGCTGGCTCTGGGTTATCATTGATGCAGCAGACAATGCTGTCTTCAAAGACACCAACGGAAGTAGGGTAGGCCCATACGGTTAATATCTGATGGAAGGAAAAGTCAAAAGAAAGTACATTTACACCAAGGATGCCAAGGCCTCAGATTTCCCAAGAAAGCCTTGCCCTGGCGACTTGTGTCCATATGACCGTACCTGCTTCTCATTGGGTTTCAGGACCATGGTGTTGGGTTCCAGGAAGTATGTGTTTGCTTTGACATCATTCTGAAAATAGAAGGATGCCTCCACCACCATTAAGGAAGTATTCAGGATTGTTAACGTCTCCATGTTGCCTGGGAATAAGGATGACTTGTACCTGGGGATGAACAAGAATGGGGCTAAGGGTATGAAGACTGAATGAGAATGCAGGTGGAAAAGAAGGCTGTGATATGAAAGGCAATTCAGAGGGACAGTGTGGCTGCATGGAGGCAGTGGCATAGTTGCTAAGAACATGAGGTTTGTAGTTGTGCAGACTTGCCTTGGAGAATAAATGCTTCACTGTGACTTGACTCCCTCAAGCCTTGGTCTCCTTATCTCTAAAACAGGGTGATAACACCACTTAGAATTGCTGAATAGGAAGTGAGATCACACATCTAAAGCTCTCAGGACAGCTGTGGATAGCAAATGCCCAATGAATGTTAGCTATGATTATTGCAAATAATTCTAACTGAGAAATATATAGATCTATCCTTCCACCTGCTTATGTCCCTGAGAGAGATGATCACTGAAGTAACTTTTTTTTTTTTTTGAGAGGGAGTTTCATTCTTGTTGCCCAAGATGGAATGCAGTGGCACCATCTCAGCTCACTGCAACCTCCGCCTCCTGGGTTCAAGCAATTCTCCTGCTTCAGCCTCCCGAGTAGCTGGGATTACAGGTGCATGCCACCATGTCCAGCTAATTTTCTGTATTTTTAGTAGAAATGGGGTTTCACCATGTTAGCCAGGGTGGTCTCGAACTCCTGACCTCAGATGATCCGCCTGCTTGGGCCTCCCAAAGTGCTGGGATTACAGTTATGAGCCACCGTGGCTGGCCTCACTTGAGTAATTTTTTATTTCACATCTGTTTTAGAGATGACCTCATTCACCTCCTTCTCTCAAACCCTCAGAGAATGTTACTGTACTGACATGAATTCATTTGGCCTTGTTCACTGTTAGGAGGCAGTTTCTGTTCCTTTGTACCTTAAGGAGAGATCTTCAGAGTTGAGCACTGTGGGCATTGAGGGAGACTCAGTTAATAGTAACTGAGCGAAACAAACCAGAAGGCCCAAGGGAAAAAGAGGCACATCGTCAGAGGTCACAGCACAGGCTAGGAAAGCAGAAACACCTGAAGAAGGTTTTAGACAGGCCACGATAGAGGATGAAAGGAGAGAGAATGACAGAGACCAAATGAGAGTCAGAGAAACAGAGAACTCTCCGTGTGAATATTTGCCAAAGGGGTGCGGCCTTCTCAACCACTAATCGCTTCCATCCGGCACTGTGCTAAGGGCTCCATGTGTGTTACCCAGTTCAGTCCTCATGAATCTGTTGCTTTCCCATTTTGCAGATGAGGACACTGAGGCTCAGCACGGTTTATAAGAATAAGTGAACAGGCTTGGCACAGTGGCTCACGCCTGTAATCTCAGCACTTTGAGAGGCTGAGGTGGGCAGATTGCTTGAGCTCAGGAGTTCGAGACCAGCCTGGGCAACATGGCGAAACCCCATCTCTACAAAAATTAGCCAGGTGCGGTAGCACACACCTGTAGTCCCAGCTACTGGGGAGGCAGAGATGGGAGGATTGCTTGAGCCTGGGAGCTCAAGGCTGCAGTGAGCCGAGATTGCACCACTGCATTCCAGCCTGGGTAACAGAGTAAGATGCTATCTCAAAAAAAAAAAAAAAAAAAAAAAAAAAAAAAAAAAAAAAAAAAAAAAAAAAAAAAAAAAAAAAGAAAAAAGACAAGAAAAGAAAAAGAATAAGTGAATAATACCCAGTTGTACTAGGACTTGTTTTGGCTTACCATAGTAACTGTCCTCCCAGATCAGTGTCATCTGGCCCCATATCCTGGTTAATTGCAGTGCTGCCCCAAACATGTACCTCTTTGAATAACCATCGTTTCCCTGACTCCCACTCCCAGACTGTTCTGTACCTCATATCCATCAACCTGACCATACTTTTCCCTCCTAAGCCCTCCTGTTGGGCTTTGAAGATCCTCTCCAGCATCAGCAAATTACCTTTACCTTCACTTTTTAATCCAGCGTCTCAGGGAATAAAGTGGAGGTAATTAGGGAATGGAGGACAAAGATGGCCCATGAGCTGCACCGAGGAAGCCCAGAAATTAACACCCTCTACTTAGCACACGAAATGTTGTGCTGAGTGAAGTCACGGTGGAGACCCTGGTTCCAGTTTTGGTTTCATTCCCTGCCTATATGATAAGAAATTTGTATATAACTGAAAAAACGAGTATTGTTGAGAATGTCTGATCATCAGTCTCACCTGTGGGTCCCCAATTCGGCCTAAAAATCTTAGTCTGTTTCTCTAACACGCTCCCTCTCCTACTTTCCACAAAAGCTATTTTTCATACCCCCCCTATTTCCTCAAGATTTTAAACTTCCGGGGCCGGGCGCGGTGGCTCAAGCCTGTAATCCCAGCACTTTGGGAGGCCGAGACGGGCGGATCACGAGGTCAGGAGATCGAGACCATCCTGGCTAACACGGTGAAACCCCGTCTCTACTAAAATACAAAAAAACTAGCCGGGCGAGATGGCGGGCGCCTGTAGTCCCAGCTACTCGGGAGGCTGAGGCAGGAGAATGGTGTAAACCCGGGAGGCGGAGCTTGCAGTGAGCTGAGATCCGGCCACTGCACTCCAGCCCAGGCGACAGCGCGAGACTCCGTCTCAAAAAAATAAAATAAAAAATGAAAATAAACTTCCTCCGCTCCCCTCACTTGCAAGGGATGACCACACAACATTTGTCAAGGAGAAAAAGACATGATTGCATAGGAGCCTCCTCACCCTTCCAATCAAATTGTAAACCTACCTTCTGCGATGCCATCTCGCCTTTCTCCCCGCTGGCATGCAGTGACAGTCCCTCTTCCGGGCACAAGCCAGCCTCCCCACATCCCACTGTGCTGTCTCAGGGAACTACGCCATTGATGGCCCTTCCTGTCTTCTGAAATTCCAACCACTTCCTTCCATTTCCTCTCGGCATGCAAGCATCATAAGAACAACATCGCACAAACAGCCTGTCCTGTGCTCCAGGCTTTCCTCCCATCTCCCTTCACAGCCAAGTTTCTCCAAAGTTATCTTTCATCTGACTTCTCGCTTCACTTTGCTTGGGTACAGGACTCTTGCTAAGGCCCCTAGTGACCTGCATGTTGTTGAACCCTGTGGACATCTATGCCCTCATCTTTCTGTCCTCTGTGCAGCATTCACTGTAGCAACCATGTCCTCTTCTCATGGCTCCATGACACTGGTCTTTTTGGTTTCCCCAACAGCGCTGGCCCTCTTTCTCATCTCCTGGCTCCTCATTTTGCACATATTGTAGTTATTTAGGACTCCTTTTCTTCTTACCTGTACAGTTCTCTCTCAGGCAATCTCATCTATGTCCGTGGCTTTTGTTGCCTTGAAGAGTGACCTCTCCTTTGAGAACCAAAGCTGTATAACCTATTCTCTGCTTCATGTGACTACAGAAATATCTTCCTAGCCTCTTCAACCAAACATAAGCCAAAGTGAACTCTTGATCCTACTCTGATCAAGCCTGAAGTCTCTCCTAGGCTTTCCCATCTGGGAAAGTGGCACCCTCATTCCTCTGGGTGTACAGCAGGGAGTTGGAAAACAAGAACCCAGTTCTCCTGATTTGTGGTTGGGGCTAAGAGAGGCAGCATTAGTAAAAGTTACAACTATGTACATAGGAATCCTACTTATACTGTTCATGAGCCCAACTCAGGAGTATGAAATCTGCTTTAAAATAATGGAACACTTACTTATCTCTTGATTTTCCACAAAGCAGTGGCCCGAAGTAGTATGTCTCTGTGCTCATAACATACTTCTTAAAGATGACCTCATTTGTCTTCATGTCCATCTTCCGCTGAGGAAATACCACTCTGAACACAGGAGAGGAAGAGGTGAGGAAAGGCTGCCTGAACAGAAGTTCGGTGCTGCCACGTGATGTTTACATAAACTCAATATTCCCTGCTCAACACAGGATCCAGGTGTCTGGAGACAGAGTGACTCTTCTTTGTCCCAGTTCCTTCCCACCACCAGAGAAGACAGTATGACAGTATGATGTGAACTTGAAAAAAAGACTCCCCAGTGGTGTCTTCCATAATGAGGAGTGGTGACAGAACTGAGTCAGATATTCCGTCCCAGTGCACCCAGCTGAAAACTTTCCTGAGAATCCCTATGGAAAACTAGTTCTGGGAGATATGAATTAGCTTCTGAGTCCCTTGGTCTAATGTGGCCAGTTGCTCAGCCAGGTGCTTTTCTGTGTAGGAGTTGCACAGTGGTGTTCAGTAGCTTGGAAAAAGTTCACCCATGCAGAGTCACACATGGTTTCTATACTACAGGATAGAACTGCTTTAAATTTGCTTAATAGTTAAATAAGCAAACTAATTTGCCAAAGGAAGGCTTTTTTCCTCCCCCTTTGCACCTATGATCATTCTCTTTATTGCAGTCTGGGAATCCTGGTAGTAGCATGTCCTCCCTGTGGCTCTTAGTCAATATTCAAGACATGGAAGCTGATATGACTAGAGGGGCTGGGGTAAGAACCTCCTTGTTCAAAGTGCCACGGAGGAAAACAAAAACGCATCTGTCAACCTTTTCTTTTAAAATGAAACACACTTACTTCGGGTCTTGGCAAATGTATGGGTAAGTGCAGATGCCTCGGCAGTAGAGCTGGTACTGGCAGCAAGTTCCTAGGATCTCAAAGTTAAAGGTTTGGTCAAAGTTCCCGAACTCATCAGAAGAGAAGTGCACCTGCAACGTTACCTCGCCATTGGCTGGCACGATCCACCGGAAGTGATTCAGTCTGCAAATGACCACACAGGTTTGTAAAGTGAGAGGCTCCCCTCTGGCCAAGAGAAGACAGGAGAGCTGCCTGGAAGTCCTGTCCTGTTGGGGTAGGCATGGTGGCCCCTGGAGCCCCACAGGCAGGACAGCTCTGTTCCCCTCCAGTGCTGTGACAGCCACACCCTCAATGTGGGCTCTGGCCCACATTCCCCTCCTTGGGTTGCTGGGAGGCCCACCTGGTGAATTTCTCCTGGGAGTGCTGCCCGTCGAAGTTGTTCAGGTCTGTATCTGACAGCTGGGAAATGGTTCCTGCTGGTTCCCCAGAAAGGACTTTCCTGTTTAAGGTCACGTGACGCTTGTCTTTCTGAGTCTCGACAACTTGGTCTATCCTTTCTTTCACTTTCTGTTTGCCCCCCTTAGATGAGCTGGTCTGCTCCTCTTGAGCCTTAATTAAAAATGAGCATGAGGTCTTAAATATTCACTCTTTGAACACACAAACAGAAGGCAGAGATGGCTACATGTCTGTCATCTCGGGAGATGGTGCTGCAGGGTCAGGAAGCCTAGAGCAGGGCAGGGTCTAGTCTTGGGTAGTGACAAGACCAGTGCATTCCTTGGCTCCCTAGTCCCTCAGATGGAGGATGAAGATGAAACCCTAGAGAAAGCTTGAAGCTGGAGGGTGTGTGTGGAACTCAAGTCTTAGCTCCTGGCAGTACCTACCATGGCCAGCGGGGCTTGTAGCCTTCTTGGCACCACTAAGCCAGTTATCCCCATCTGCTTGCTGTCTAATTCCTAATACTTTGTGGGCCTATACCCCTCACCACCAGCTCTCTCTCCTTCTCTTTATTCTTAGAATTATACGTGAATAGAAAATCTGACTGTTTTGGGAGAGGCAGAGATAAACATGTGTTTAATCTGCTGTGTTTAATAAGTTCCCATTTTTCTAGTGGTATTTTCATGTTTCCTGATCAAAAAAAAATTTTGCCTTTAATTTATTTATCATTTCCACCGTTTTTAAAAAAAGAAACCTTTAAGAGTTGAAGGCCTGGTACAGTAATAACTAGTTTTAACAGTTGCCACTTTTTCTCCTGAGCCATTTGCAGACATGATGACTCTGCCTCTAAATACAACTCCTCAAGAAAGGACCTTCTCCTGCAATCCTGCACACTACTATCATCACACCTAAGAAAAGGAACAATAATTCCACACCATTGTTCTGGCACACAGTCTGCATTAAAATTCTCCTATTTGTCTCAGGTATGTCTTTTTTTTTTTTTGAGATGGTGTCTTGCTCTGTCGCCCAGGCTGGAGTGCAGTGGCGCTATCTCGGCTCACTGCAAGCTCCGCCTCCCAGGTTCATGCCATTCTCCTGCCTCAGCCTCCCGAGGAGCTGGGACTACAGGTGCCTGCCACCATGCCAGACTAATTTTCGGTATTTTTAGTAGAGACGGGGTTTCACCGTGTTAGCCAGGATGGTCTCGATCTCCTGACCTTGTCATCTGCCTGCCTCCACCTCCTAAAGTGTTGGGATTACAGGCGTGAGCCACCACGCCTGGTCTCAGGCATGTCTTTTATAGACTTTTCCCAAATAAGCATCTAATCAAAGTTCCTATATTGTGTTTTGGTGTTATGCTTCTTTTTTTTTATTATTATTTTTCTATCTTTCTATAGGTTATTGGGGGTACAGGTGGTGTTTGGTTACATAAGTTTTCTGGTGGCGATTCATGAGATTTTGGTGCACCCATCACCCGAGCAGTATACACTGCACACTATTTGTAGTGTTTTATCCCTTGCCCCCTTCCCATTCTTTCCCCCAAGTCCCCAAAGTCCATTGTATCATTCTTATGCCTTTGCGTTCCCATAGCTTAGTTCCCACATATCAGTGAGAACATATGATGTTTGCCATTCCCGAATTACTTCACTTAGAATAATAGTCTCCAATCTCATCTAGATAGCTGCAAATGCCATTAATTCATTCCTTTTTATGGCTGAGTAGTATTCCATTGTATATATATACCACAGTTTCTTTACCCACTCATTGATTGATGGGCATTTGGGATGGTTCCACGATTTGGCAATTGTGAATTGTGCTGCTATAAACATGCATGTGCAAGTACTTTTTTTGTATAATATCTTCTTTTCCTCTGGGTAGATATGCAGTAGTCAGATTGCTGGATCAAATGGTAGTTCTACTTTTAGTTCTTTAAGGAATCTTCACACTGTTTTCCATAGTGGTTGCACTAGTTTACATTCCCCATCAGCAGTGTAGAAGGTGGTTTCTTGATGCACTGGATCCATGCCAACTACTACTGTTTTTTTTTATTTTTTCATTATGGTCATTCTTGCAGGAGTAAGGTGGTATCACACTGTGGTTTTGATTTTGCATTTCCCTGATCATTAGTGACATTGAGCACTTCTTCATATGTTTGTCAGCCATTTGCATACCTTCTTTTACGAGTTGTCTACTCATGTCCTTAGCCCACTTTTTGATGGGATTGTTTGTTTTTTTCTTGCTGATTTGTTTCAGTTCATTGTAGATTCTGGATATTAGTCCTTTGTCAGATGTATAGATTGTGAAGATTTTCTCCCACTCTGTAGATTGTCTGTTTACTCTGCTGACTGTTCCCTTTGCTGTGCAAAAGCTCTTTAGTTTAATTAAGTTCCAGCTAATTATCTTTGTTTTTATTGCATTTGCTTTTGGGTTCTTGGTCATGAAATCTTCACCTAAGCCAATGTCTAGAAGGGTTTTCCAATGTTATCTTCTAGAATTTTATAGTTTCAGGTCTTAGATTTAAGAGATTTAAGTCCTTAATCCATCTTGAGTTGATTTTTGTATAAGGTGAGAGATGAGGATCCATGTGGCTAGCCAATCATCCCAGCAGTATTTGTTGAAAAGGATGTCCTTTCTCCACTGTTTTTTTTTTTTTCTTTGTCGAAGACCAGTTCGCTGTAAGTATTTGGGTTTATTTCTGGGTTCTCTATTCTGTTCCATTGGTCTGTGTGCCTATTTTTATATCAGTAACATGCTGTTTTGGTGACTATAGCCTTATACTATAGTTTGAAATCAGGTATTGTGATGCCTCCAGATTTGTTCTCTTTGCTTTGGCTATGTGGGCTCTTTTTTGGTTCCATATGAATTTTATAACTTTTTCCTAATTCTGTGAAGAATGATGGTGGTATTCTGATGAAAATTGCATTGAATTTGTAGATTGCTTTTGGCAGTATGGTCATTTTCACAATATTGACTCTACCCATCCATGAGCATGAGATGTGTTTCCATTTGTGTCATCTATGATTTCTTTTAGCAGTGTTTTGTAGCTTTCCTTGTAGAGGTCTTTCACCTCCTTGGTTAGGTATATTCCTAAGTATTTTATTTGTTTTTTTGTAGCTATTGTAAAAGATGCTGAGTTTTTGATTTGGTTCTCTGCTTGTTCATTGTTGGTGTATAGAAGAGCTACTGATTTGTGTACCTTAATTTTGTATCCAGAAACTTTACTGAATTCTTTTGTCAGTTCTAGGAGCTTTCTAGAGGAGTCTTTAGGGTTTTCAAAGTAAATCATCATGTCATCAGCAAACAGTGACAGTTGGACTTTCTCTTTGCCCATTTGGATACCCTTTATTTCTCTCTCTTGTCTGATTGTTCTGGCAAGGACTTCCAGTACAATGTTGAAGAGGAGTGATGAGAGTGGGCATCCTTGTCTTGTTCCAGTTCTTGGAGGGAACATTTTCAACTTTTCCCCATTCAGTATTATGTTGGCTGTGGGTTTGTCATAGATGGCTTTTTTTACATTGAGGTGTGTTCCTTGTGTGCCGATTTTGCTGAGAATTTTAATTATAAAGGGATGCTGGATTTTGTTGAAAGCTTTTCTGCATCTATTGAGATGATTGTATGATTTTGTTTTTAATTCTGTTAATGTGGTATATCACATTTATTGACTTGCACATGTTAAACCATCCCTGAATCCCTGGTGTGAAAGCCACTTGATCATTGTGGATTAACTTTTTGATATGTTGTTGGATTTGATTAGCTAAATGTTAAGGATTTTGGTTAGCTAAATGTTAAGGATCTTAGCATCTATGTTCATCAGGGATATCGGCCTGCAGTTTTCTTTTTTTGGTTGTGTCCTTTCCTGGTTTCGGTATTAGGGTGATGCTGGCTTCGTAGAATGAATTAGGGACAGTTCCCTTTTCTCTGTCTTGTGCAATAGTGTCAATAGGATGGGTATCAATTCTTCTTTGAATGTCCACTAGAATTCTGCTGTGAATCTGTCTGGTCCTGGACTTTTATTTGTTGGTATATTTTAAATTACCTTTTCAATCTCACTGCTTGTTACTGGTCTGTTCAGGGTATCTAGTTCTTCCTGATTTAAGCTAGGAGGGTTGTATTTTTCTAGGAGTTTATCCATCTTTTCTAGGTTTTCTAGTTTTTGAGTGTAAAGGTGTTCATAGTAGCCTTGAATGATCTTTTCTATTTCTGTGGTGTCAGTTGTCACATCTCCTGTTTCGTATCTTATTGAGGTTATTTGGATTTTTCTCTCTTCTTTTCTTAGTTAATCTAGCTAATGGTCTATCAATTTTATTTATCTTTTCAAAGAACCAGCTTTTTGTTTCACTTATCTTTAGTATTTTTTTTTGTTGTTTGTTTCAATTTCATTTAGTTCTGCTCTGATTTTGGTTATTTCCTTTCTTCTGCTGGGTTTGGGTTTGATTTGTTCTTGTTTCTCTAGTTCCTTGAGGTGTGACATTCGACTGTCAGTTTGTGCTCTTTCAGTCTTTTTGATGTAGGTATTTAGGGCTATGAACTTTCCTCTTAGCATCACCTTTGCTGTATCCCAGATATTTTGATAGGTTGTGTCACTATTGTCATTCAGTTCTATGAATTTTTAAATTTCCATCTTAATTTTGTTTTTGATCCAGTGATCATTTGGGAGCAGGTTATTTAATTTTCATGTACGTGCATGGTTTTGAAGGTTGCTTTTGCAGTTGATTTCCAATTTCATTCCACTGTGGTCGGCAAGGGTGCTGGATATAATTTCAATTTTCTTAAATTTATTGAGGCCCATTTTGTGGCCTATCATATGGCCTATCTTGGAAAAAGTTCCACGAACTGTTGAGTAGCATGTGTATTCTGTGATTGGTGGATGGAATGTTCTGTATATATCTGTTAAGTCCATTTGTTCCAAGGTATAGTTTAAATTCATCGTTTCTTTGTTGACTTTCTGTCTTGATGACCTGTCTCGTGCTGTCAGTGGAGTACTGAATTCCCCCACTATTACTGTGTTGCTGTCTATCTCATTTGTTAGGTCTATCAGTAATTGTTTTATAAATTTGGGGGCTCCAGTGTTAGGTGCACATATGTTTAGGATTGTGGTATTTTTCTGGTTGGACAGGGCCTTTTGCCATTATGCAATGCCCCTTTGTCTTTTAAGCTGCTGTTGCTTTAAAGTTTGTTTTGTCTGATATAAAAATAGCTGTTCCTGCTCTCTTTTGGTGTTCACTTGCATGAAACGCCTTTTTTCCACCCTTTTACTTTAAGTTTATGTGAGTCCTTATATGTTAGGTGAGGCTCTTGAAGGCAGCAAATAGTTGGTTGGTGAATTCTTATCCATTCTGCAGTTCTGTATCTTTTAAGCAAAGCATTTAGGCATTTACATCCAATGTTAGTATTGAGATGTGAGGTCCCATTAATTGTGCTATTTGTTGCCTGTGTACCTTGGTTTTTTGCTTTTTTATTTTGTTTTTTAATTGTATTTTTGTTTTATAGGTCCTATGAGATTTATGCTTTAAAGAGGTTCTGTTTTGATGTGTTTCCAGGATTTGTTTCAAGATTTAGAGCTCCTTTTAGCAGTTCTTATAGTACTGGCTTGGTAGTGGCAAATTCTCTCAGCATTTGTCTGAAAAAGACTGTCTCTTTCCTTCATATACGATGTTTCATTTTGCTAGATACAAAATTCTTGGCTGATAGTTGTTCTGTATGTTCTCTGCTGATAGCCTGAAGATAGGGCACCAATCCCTTCTAGCTTGGAGGGTTTCTGCTGAGAAATCTGCTGTTAATCTGATAGGTTTTCCTTTATTGATTACCTGTTGCTTTTGTCTCACAGCTCTTAAGATTCTTTCCTTCATCTTGACTTTAAATAACCTGATGACAATGTGCCTAGGTGATGATCTTTCTGTGATGAATTTTCCAGGTGTTCTTTGTGCTTCTTGTATTTGGATGTCTAGGTCTCCAGCAAGGCTGGGGAAGTTTTCCTCGATTATTCCCCCAAATATGTTTTCCAAACTTTTAGATTTCTCTTCTTCCTCAGGGGCACTGATTATTCTTAGGTTTGGTCATTTAACATAATCCCAGACTTCTTGGAGGCTTTGTTCTTATTTTCTTATTCTTTTTTCTTTGTCTTTGTTGGATTGGGTTAATTTGAAGACCTTGTCTTTGAGCTCTGAATTTCTTTCTTCTACTTGTTCAATTCTATTGTTAAGACTTTCCAGAGCATTTTGCATTTCTCTAAGTATGTCCAATATTTCCTGAAGTTTTGATTGGTTTTTATTTATGCTATGTATTTCATTGAACATTTCTCCCTTCACTTCTTCTGTCATTTTTTGGATTTGCTTGAACTGGGCTTCACCTTTCTCTGGTGCCTCTCTGATTGGCTTAATAACTAACCTCCTGAATTCTTTCTCAGGTAAATCAGGGATTTCTTCTTGGTTTGAAACCATTGCTAGTGAGCTACTGTGATTTGGGGGGGCTATTAAAGGGCCTTGTTTTGTCATATTATCAGAGTTCGTTTTCTGGTTCCTTCTCATTTGGGTAGGCTCTGTCAGAGGGAAATATGGCTGAAGGCTGTTGTTCAGATTCTTTTGACCCACAGGGTGCTCCCTTGATGTAGTATGTTCCCCCTTTTCCTATGGATGTGGCTTTCTGAGAGCCGAGTTGAACTGATGGTTATCTCTCTTCTGGGTCTAGCCACCCAGCAAGTCTACCAGGCTCTGGGCTGGTGCCAGGGGTTGTCTGTACAGAGTCCTGTGATGTGAACCATCTATGGGTCTCTCAGCCATGAACACCAGCACCTGTTCTGGCAGAGGTGGCAGGGGAGTGAAATGGGCTCTGTGAGGATTCTTAGCTTTGGTGGTTTAATGCTCTATTTCTGTGCTGGTTGGCCTCCTGACGGGAGGTGGCACTTTCCAGAGAGCCTCAGCTGTGGTAATATGGAGAGGAACCAGTGGTGGGTGGGGCCCTAGAACTCCCAAGAATATATGCCCTTTGTGTTCAGGTACCTGGTGGGTAGGGAAGGACCATCAGTTGGGGACAGGGCTAGGAATGTCTGAGCTCAGACTCTCCTTGGGCTGGTCTTGCTGCGGCTGCTGTGGGAGATGGGGGTGAGGTTCTTAGATCAATGGAGTTATGTACCTAGGAGGATTATGGCTCCCACTGCTGAGTCATGCAGGTTGTCAGGGAAGTGGGCAAAAGCCAACAGTTACAGGCCTCACCCAGCTCCCATGCAATCCAAAGGGCTGGCCTTACTCCCACCGTGCCCCCAACAATAATAGCATTGAGTCTGTTTCCAGGCAGTGGGTGAGCAGGGCTGAGAACTTGCCCCAGGCTACCCACCTCCCAGCTGTGAAAGCAAGTATGGCTTTAGTTCTTCCCCTGCCTGTGGAGTCTGCATCCTGGATTTGTGCCCTCCCCAGAGTCCTGCCCAGAAGGCTTCTTAACCCGTTCAAATTGTTACAAAGTTCACCTGGAGACTTCCTTTTCTCTGTGGCATTTTCCCTGGGCCTATGGCCGTCCTCCTGAAGGATCCCTGTGATGCCAGACAGGAATGGCCTGCTTGGGGACCTAGGGAGCTGCCAGGGCCTTTCCTGCTGCTTCCTCTACCCCTGTATTTCACTCAGTTCTCTAAATTGACTCAGCTCCAGGTAAGGTTGGAATCTTCTCCTGTAAACTAGACCTTCAGTTTCCCTGGTGGGAAACCAGGGGTAGAGGATCTTCCTTTCCCACTTCTGCAGTTTGGGCACTCACAGTATTTGAGTTGTCTCCTGGGTCCTGCAGGAGCAGTCTGCTTGCTTCAGAGGGTCTGTGGGTCCCTTCAGGTTTCTTGATTTATTCCTGCAGTTGTTCTGGAGCTAAAATTCACAATGCGAGACATGCTGCTCTGTCCATCCGAGTTGGAGTTGGAATCTAGTCCTGCCTCCCGTCCGCCATGATCTGTCATGTTTCTTTAGCATCTTATAATCTAGACCCTCCTGCCCCCCTCTCTCAATCACATTGCCGTTTTAGAGAGACCAGATTTGCGTTCTTAAAAAATACCCCATAGTCGGAATTATTCTGAGCATTCTTACAGTGCCATTTCTTTTTCTTTTCTTTTCTCTTTTCTTTTCCTTTCTTTTCTCTCTTCTCTTGTCTTCTCTTCTCCTTCTTCTCTCTCTCCCTCCCTCTTTTCTTTTTTCTTTCTTTTCTTTCCTTTCTCCTTCTTTTCTCTTTTCTTTTCTTTCCTCTCTCTCTCTTCCCTTCCTTCAATCTTTCTTTTCTTTTTCTTTTGAGACAGGATCTCACTTTATTGTCCAGGCTGGAGTGCAGTGGTGCCATCTCGGCTCACTACAACTCTTCCTCTAGGGCTCAAGCGATCCTCCCACCTCAGCCTCCTGAGTAGCTGTGATACAGGTGCGTGCCACCATGCCTGGCTAATTTTTGTATTTTTTTGTAGAGATGGGGTTTCACCATATTCCCAGGGTGGTCTCAAACATCTGGGCTCAGGCAATCTGCCCACCTCAGCCTCCCAAAGTGTGGGGATTACAGGCATGAACCAAAGTGCCCAGCTGGCTGATTTTCAAAACAAGGGGAAGACAGCAATTTTTTCTTCTTTATCTTCTTAATTTGAAATTTCACCAGGGACTCTCTGCTCGGGTGAGGCATGCCCACCGATGCAACTGATCTCAGATGTTGATTTCCTGCTTGTAAACTGAGGTTTGGGGTAGTCTCTGTCCCCAGTTTACGGGTAAGCAGGACTTATAGGTGAAGTTACGAGCTCTCTTTGCTGATGTGCATGGTTTGTAGAAGGCTGTGTGCAGAGATTCAAATTGTGGGCCACGCTTCTCCTCTGGGAATAAAAAAACCTTCTATAATTTTAAATATACACACTTTCTGCATATTATTGGTCAAATTTATTTTTCTTGTGATTTATTCTATTAATTGCATATATTTTCTTCTATTTCTGCACAATTTTATTTTGATTATTTAATTTTAATCCAGCTGGAATATATTTTACTGTATTGTGTCAGGCTAGGACATAAACAGTGACTTTTACCCCAAACATCCAATCTTCCCATCCTAATTTCTTTAATAATGTATCCTTTCTGTAGTGGCACGTGTCCCTTTAACTTGTGTGTGTTGATTCTTATATTCTTACACACTGTGCAAATCACCTTAGCTTCAAAACATATTTTTACGTTTTAAAAAAGATTAGATATCTTTTTAAGAATGCTAGTTTTGCTTATTTTTTTATTGTGCATGTGCTGCAGAGTAACTTGACAAGTTCCCTAAACCCTCCCACGGGACTGCAAAGGTTGTTAGGTGAGAATCAATCACCGTCAGTTTCCTCTTAGGAGGTAGGACAAGTCAGAGCCAGGAAAGGTGCAGTTCAGGGACGCTCACATGAGGTTTTCAGGGAGGATCCCCAACAAGTCGAGGGAAAATAACCCAGTGAGCAGAACACCTCATGCCAGGCTCCATTTTTGGTCTGGTGTGGGGTGACCTTCTCTCCCTGCCCGCTGAAGTCCTGCCAAGGTTAGGAGAATAAACTGCTCATGCGTTACCTTTGTAGTGTTTGTGGCAGCCAAAAGGTCTGATTCTATTTCCATTTCTTTTTTTTCATCCAGAGATATCTCTTCGGATGGTGGGATCACAAACACAAAATGCTCCAGGTCGTCTGTCATGGTCAAAGGTGGCCGCTTCACAGGGTAGGAGACGATTGAGAATAAGGCAGGAGGCGGGATGGGTGGTCCGGAGGAACCCAGACCCAAGATGTCTAGGATCTAAAGGACAGGCCGATTGTGAATTTTCTGTGCAAAACCCTATGCCTCTCTTCCTCTCTTACCATAGCCTTTGTTACACTTTATGGCAATTGTTTAATTGTCTGCCTTTGCAACGGGACTGTAAACTCCATTAGGACGGTTAGCAGGTGGATATGGCACACAGCCAAGCACATAGCAGGCAATCAATAAATCTCTGTTTAATATGAAGAGGCCAGCTCTTAACGTTCTAATGTCTAAATTATAGAGTTGTTCCACCTATTTTCAGATTCCATGTTAATTTTTCTTTTTGCGTTAAATGTTCCTTCCTTCCAAGGGTGAAGGAAAGTTGGGATGGGAGCAAGTCAAATGCAGCAAAGAAAATAATAAAGCAAAGGTTCTGGGACTAGGGTAGAGAATGGGAATGAAGAGAGAAGTGAAAAATAACCTGAGAGAGAAAACATTTATTCCTCCAGCATTTTCCCATTCTGCTCTCATATCTAATGAATGAGCAATTTCCAGAGCAAATGGTTTGGAAATTTAACAGCCACTTCCTGCCTCAGAACAAGCATGTTACCTCTAGACTAATAGCCATTATCACAACAGTAAAGGTTACAGCCCACCTGAGGGCCCAGCCTGTGGACCACTGGGCCTGTTAGGCCCAGCAAGTAACTAAATATCTCCATGCAATCCTGTGCTTCTCATCCTGTGTGTCAAGGAGCTAAAGGCATTTCCTGACTAATATGCAGCCGAGTTAACTCCCAGGATTTAGAACCTCTACGGAGAAAGGCATGAATGATTTGTAGCAATTGTTGAATTACCAGAGCCAGGGAGCTCTTCAAACAGCAGTCTAACCTATGATTTGGAAGGTGGAAAGTATAAAACAAGGCGAGAAGATGTTCTTGTTATAGCCCTTTTTTTTAAAAAAAAAAACATTTCTGGAGGAAAAAAATCACAATTCCTTAGCTAAGGCTGGCCTGAGGTGAAACTGGTAAGGGCGTAGAGCTGGTGTTGCATGTCCCCCAGCAGTCCTTCCCGCCTTTGGTGCCACCCGGGGCCACTGTGGCAAGGCTTCTACTGTGGGTCACAGCACATGGAAGTCACATGGATTGCAGGGATGACTCTGATCCTCCTGTCATCCCTGACCTGCCACATATTCCTCCCAGGCTCTAGTCTCTACTTTTAAAAGTTGACTCACGCCTGTAATCCCAGCACTTTGGGAGGCTGAGGCTGATCATTTGAGGTCAGGAGTTTAAGACCAGCCTGACCAACATGGTGAAACCCTGTCTCTGCTAAAGATACAAAAAAGTTAGCTAGGCGTGCTGGTGCATGCCTATCATCCCAGCTACTTAGGAGGCTGAGGCAGGAGAATCGCTTGAACATGGGAAGCGGAGGTTGCAGTGAGCTGAGATTGCGCCACTGCACTCCAGCCTGGGCAACAAAACGAGACTCCATCTAAAAAAAAAAAAAAAGCTGCATCTAATTTGTCGTGAACGAAACCAGAACGCAGCAAACTATGGTGCCCTGGCTGAATCTGAGCTGCTACTTTTTCTAAATAAACTTGAATTGGAACATGGCTATGCCCATTCAGTTACATGTTGCTGGTGGTCACTTTTACCCACCGAAGGCTGAGTGGAGCAGTTGTGATAGAAGCAGTATCACCTGTAGCCTAAAATACTTACTTTCTGGTCCTTTACAGAAAAAACCTGCCCCTGGAGAAAAGGCTATAATAAGCCTCTCCTCCAAACTGCTAGCAAGGGTGGCTTTTGGATACACAATACTATTGTTTATAGGAACGAAGAGCTGTCTTATAGGATAATTTCTGACACTGTGGGAGGCCTGTGGGAAGACTTTGGAGTGGATGGGTCTCCTGCTTCACCCCAAAGCCTCACCTGCCTTGTCACTCTGTAGCACCCATATTATCAATATTAAAAATCAACCGTCACAGGTGGCTTTCCATAAGCTTGGATGGACTAATTTAGATGTGTGACATTTCCTACAAATTTTCTCTTGCCAAGTAGGAAAGGTCCTTTAGTCATTATTGTCTTAATTCCGAGGGGGCATCAGAAATGAATGCAGTTGAGGGGATATGGGTTTCGGGTAGGGAGAAGCACCCCTGATGATCTTAGCACAGTGCCTGCTGCCTGACTTGTGACTTCCCCACCCTGGAGGAGAGTCCTTACCTGCTCTCCTTTGGGAAGCTTGTCACTCTCTAGGGCCTGCTTCCAGTTCAAGCCTTCAAAGTCTGGTGTCTGGATGTTAAGGAAGGGCACACCCAGGTCCTTCTCCTTTTTCCCTTCGTGGTCTTCCTCCCCTTCCCCCTCCCAGTCACTCCGCTCCTCCAGGGCTCGCAGCTTCTCCAGGCGCTCCCGCTCCGCCTTCTCCCTCTCCAGGCGTTCCTTCTCCGTGCGCTCCTTCTCCAGGCGCTCCCTCTCCCGGTCCTTGCGGCCCCTGCGCCCACCCGAGGGGACCTGGCGCTGGTCGTCGGGCTCATGGGCCGCTTCCTCCATCCCTGCGGGAGGCAGCTGGATTCCTTGCTTCCGGTCCCAGTACATGAGGAGGTTCTGGACATCCTTCAGTGTCAACTCATAGGCCTTAAACTTCTGGGCCAGTTGCTTGTCGGGGTCCTTTGAGACGTCCCCTTCACTGTCCTCTTGGTCCTGGACAAGAGGAAGCCCAAGCATGCTGACATCACCCATGTTCCTTTTCTTCTTATTTAGCTCTTCCTTCTCAGACATTGTTGGTTCCCTAACAGATATTTTCCTTTCGATTGTCTCCGTCTTGACATCCACTTTGGTGAGTGGAGGAACCTAAAAGGCACGACACAGAAAAGATGCGTCAAATAGTTTTTTATGGGGTAGTAAATTGCATGAGGAGGAGCAAAAAGACATTTTGTTTCTTGAGAAGACCTCTGAGGACCCGGGCACCTCCTCTGCATGCTAAGGTTGTGCCCGGGAATCGTCTTGGGGGTTTTTATCTAAATATCCATTCCATGGTCCTTCTCTGTTCGAGATCTGGCTGGGTCCTGGCATTGTGCATTTTGGAAAAGGTGCAGAGTGACTTTGATGTGTACTCCTGGTTGAGAGCTGCTGTTCTGCAGGATCAAGGGGAAAAGACTAACAGATGCAAGCCATCTGCACCTGCCTCAGGTGCCCTGGGATAGGCCATAGCGTGTAGTGGTCCAATCCCAGCTGCACTGCTTGGTAGCTGTGACCCTGGGAGAGGACTTGGCCTCTCTCTGCCTCATCTGTATAATGGAGATAGCAATATTAATACCGACTTCAGAGGACTCCTGAAGATAAAATGTGTGAATGCATGTAAAAAGCTTGTAACAGGGCCTTTGCAGTTATTAAAACCACACATGTATTGTATACAATGGATATTGTTGGGAACAAATGGGGGTTTAGAATCTGGTTGCACCTCAGGCTTTTAAAATATGTATTTATTTAATGCACTGGGCATAGAGAAACCAACTTTATTCTTTTCTTGCTGCATTTTAAACTTGCTTTGTGGGCTCCGATTTTCTCCTCCCCTGGATGAAATCCTCGGGTAGGCTCCATCGTTTTCTGGGTCACTCTTTGATGATATTATGCAAAGTCCATTCCAGTCTAGTGACCGCTATCTGCAGTGCAGCCCACTGTCTCCCTTCCCAGGTCTAGCTCTTCTCTCTAAGTTCAGGCCAGCATGACTCATGGGGCTGGGGTTCAAAAATTAGACTCTAGGCCTGCCAAGGAAAGGAGGTCCTGGTAAATACCCTGGCCTTTGGGTTAGGTCTCCGAAAGGTTCCATACTAGGAATAAGGGTCAACCTGTCCTTTGCAGAGAGAGACATGGATGGAGCTGGAAGGCCATTATCCTCAGCAAACTAACGCAGGAACAGAAAACCAAATAATAAGTGTTCTCCCTTATAAGTGGGAGATGAATGATGAGGACACATGGACATATGGGTTGGGGGACAATACACACTGGGGTCTGTCAGCGATTGGGGGGCAGGAGGAGGGAGAGCATCAGGAAGAATAGTTAATGAACGCTGGGCTTAACATCTAGGTGATGGGATGATCTGTGCAGCAAACCATGGTGGCACATGTTTACCTATGTAACAAACCTGCACATCCTGCACATGTACCCCTGTACTTCAAATAACAGTGGGAAAAAGAAAAGGAAAAAGAAAAAAAAAAAAAAAGGTCAACCTGAAATAGCGCCGCCCTCCTAGGGACTGAAGTTCAGTTTAAAATGATCTCAATCCTGATTGAATCAAGATTTCTAGTGCTCCTAGCCTAGCTGACTGCCAGCAGCAAAGAGTGATTCTCTCTGGAAGGAGACAACATTTTCAGATTCTCTCTGGAGGGAGACAACATTTTCCAGATTCTCTCTGGAGGGAGACAACATTTTCCAGAGCCTCAGAACGTTTTTTCCGTTCAGTATCTGGCCCATGATAAAAACCTGGGTTAGGCATGGTGGCTCATGCCTGTAATCCCAGCACTTTGGGAGGCTGAGATGGGAGGATTGCTTGAGGCCAGCAGTTCTAGACCAGCTTGGGCAAGCAAGACCCCCATCTTTAAAAAAATACTTGGCACCTAAAGAGATAAGATCATGTGACCATAAAGCAAGAGCAAAAGACAGACAGGAGACCAGACTGCTGAGGATCGATGCATGGCTCTATAAGACAAGGACTTTACAACATGCTTAATCCGCTGAGGGAATTAAAACACTATTGAGAAGTGAGGAGAATTTTGAAGAGAACTAGAAACAGTAAGAAAAGAATTAATGGCTTTTTAATGCAAAACGAAATGAAAACTGAAAGGAAGTTTGAATAGCAGGTTAGACCTCACTGAAAAAAAGACAGCACAAAAGTATGTGCTGTATAAAGAGAGCACAAAAGTATGTAGAACATAGAAAAAGCATAACAGACATGTATTACTGTGAAAGGTTTGCAAAAAGGCCTAGTATATTTATGATTGGAATCCCAGACGGAGAGGAGAGAAAGAATGGAGGAGAAGAAATCTGGAAGAGTTAGTAGCTAATGGTTCCCAACCCACATATTCAAGAATCACTATAAACCCCAAGTAGGATAAAATACAAAGAAAACAACACCTAGGCAAATCACAGTAAATTACTGAACAAAGACCTGACATCTTAAAGGTGTTGAGACCTTAAAGACAAAGAGAAATATCTTAAAGGCAGTTAGAGTCAGAAAGAGGTAGGAGGTGGGGCTCAGACGCTGGACCAGATTGAGGACTCGCTAAAACAGGGTGGGGGTGGAAACAGCTTTCCAATCAGACACGCCCACCAGTGTGCCATGTCAATATATCATTGCCATGGCAACACTCAGGAGTTACCACCCCTTTCATGGCTATGACTCAATGACCCAAAAGACCTCTTCCCTACAAATTTCTGCATATTCTGCCCCTTCATCTGCATGCAAATAAAAGTGGGTATAAATATGACTGTAAACTGTCCTGAGCTGCTACTCTTTGCCTACAGGGTAGCTCTGCTGGGCAGGAGCAGTCACAGAACTGTCACATTGCCTCTTCAATAAAGCTGTTTTCTTCCACCTCCAGCGTGCCCTTGAATACTTTCCTGGGCAAAGCCAAGAACCCTCCAGGCTAAGCTGTGGGGCTCACCTGCCCTGCATCATGGCTAACACGGAAGGAGCACAATCATGCTGATAGACAACATCTCAACAGCCACATGGAAGACAAAGATAGAAAATAATATCAAAGTGCTGAAGAAAATGGCTGGCAACCTAGAGGCCTGCCTAGAAAAAAATACCCTTTAAAAATCAAGGTGAAGTAAAGACATTTTGGACAAGCAAAACTTGAGTAATTTGTTGCCAAAGAACCTGTACCTAAAAAAACAAAACACAACACCCAGGAATGTTCTTTAGGTAAAAGAAAACAGATACAAGAGATGTAGAAAGGAGTTAAAGATTGTTTAGGAGGGTGCTGAGAAATGCATATTGATAAATGGGCATTTAGGTAAAAATAAATGCAAATTGATTGTTTTAATCAATAACAATAATGTTTCTGCATTAAAAATATATAGTGAGAATTTGCCGGGCGCGGTGGCTCACGCCTGTAATCCCAGCACTTTGAGAGGCCGAGGCGGGCAGATCATGAGGTCAGGAGATCGAGACCATCCTGGCTAACACGGTGAAACCCTGTCTCTACTAAAATGCAAAAAATTAGCTGGGCGTGGTGGCGGGCGCCTGTAGTCCCAGCTACTTGAGAGGCTGAGGCAGGAGAATGGCGGGAACCCGGGAGGCGGAGCTTGCAGTGAGCCTAGATCGCGCCACTGCACTCCAGACTGGGCGACTGAGCAAGACACTGTCTCAAAAAAAAAATATATATATATATATGTGTGTATATATATATATATATATATATATATATATAGTGAGAATTCAAATACATAACAACATTAGCATATAATTTAGAAGAGGGTAGCACTTTGGGAGGCCGAGGCGGGTGGATTGCTTGAGCCCAGGAGTCTGAGAACAGCTTGGGCAACATGGCAAAATCACATTTTTACAAAAAAATTAGCCAGACATGGTGGTGCACCCCTGCAGTCCCAGCTACTCGGGAGGCTGAGGTGGGAGGATCACCTGAGCCTGGGAGAGATCAAGGCTGCAGTGAGTGGTGTCCACGCCAAGCACTCCAGCCTGGGTGACGTAGTGAGACCCTGCCTCAAAAAAAAAAAAAAAAAAAAAAAAAGAGGGTAAATGTGGTTAAATGAGGTTAAATTATTCTAAGACTCTTGTGTCTTCAACAGAAATACTTGAAGGTAGTGGTTGAAGAAAATAAGACTCTTCCTAGTCTATTAACACACTATTTAGTCAAGTGATTACATGGATCAAATTTCCACTAGGCTTTGTTCAATTGTACTTTAGTAAATAACAGCCAATACAAAAGAAACCATTGATCCAAAATATAAACATAAAGGTAAACTTTCTTTTTTAAGGAATAACATTTGGGAGAAATTTGCTTTTATAGATTTGGAGTAAGAAATGATGGCTGGTAAGGGCTTATTTGAGGGAGGAAGGCAAGTTGAGAGGGATGGAATTGGGTTTAAGATTGAGCTGGAGGGTAGAAAGGAAGATTTTGGACAGAAGAAAGAAAGAAGGAAGCAAAGGAAAGTTCAGAGGAGAAACAAGGACGATGGCCAAATGCAAGGCTTTCTTCTTCTACAGTGAGAAATCATCATTAATTTGTTTAAAACAGGATTATTTTGGTTGGGCACGGTGGCTCATGCCTGTAATCCCAGCACTTTGGGAGGCCAAGGCAGGTGGATCACCTGAGGTCAGGAGTTTGAGACGAGGCTGACCAACATGGTGAAACCTTGTCTCTACTAAAAATACAAAAATTAGCTGGGTGTGGTGGCACACGCCTGTAATCCCAGTTACTTGGGAGGCTGGGGCAGGAGAATCGCTTGAACCTGGGAGGTAGAGGTTGCAGTGAGCAGAGATTGTGCCACTGCCCTCCAGCCTGGGTGACAAGAGCGAAACTCCAACTGAAAAAACAAAACAAAACAACAACAACAACAAGCAGAATCAGATTTAGTTGAAGTGCACTTTTTTGGTGAGATTTTTGAAACAAAACTTTTAAGAGATAACAGGCTTTTCAAGAGGACAGAGAAGATTGGAGTAGGAAGGGAACTTAGAGATCATCAAGGGATGAGATAAGGAAACTTTGGCCCAGAGGATATATGACAAATTCATAGCTTCACAGATTAATCTTTGAGTTTCCAGACTGACAGGTGTATTTCTTACTTCCTATCCTGTCTCCCATTATAGCTGGTTCTGTGATTTTTTTTTTTTCTTGTCCAGCATCCCTTTATTTTCCCATCCTTGATTCTTGCTCTGTGCAATACCTCTTCTTCCAGGAGTAAGCAGATGATTCAGAACTGACCAGTCACAGAATGGCATCCCCCTGGCCAAGGGGACTGGTTCAGAACAGGCACATGGCGCTCTCCAGTGAGAGTGAAAGCCAGCACTGTGGCCAACATGGTGTTTAACGAAGCACTCCTTTCCAGCTGGGTTTGGATCTGGGCGAGTCCAAGCCAGAACTTTCGGGGTCTCTCACGTGGAGGGCATCAGTCAGAGACCAGAACCAGCACAAGTGAGCCAAGAGATGCAGGCAAAGAACTCTGCATGGGTGTTTATAGTTTTCCTGCATGGGAATGAACAACCAGCAAACTGATTGTCCCATACTTAACAGCTACAGACTGAATAAAATAGAAACATAACTCCCTGAGAGCTCTAGAGACTAAAAACAAATTAGGCAGTTTTTAAAGGGGCTGTTGAAACTTGGAGTAAGAGAGTTGTATAAAGTGAGTCCTCTTCCTCTTTTTTTGTGGCTTTACATTGAAGATAGTCATGGCAGTGGTAGTGGCTGGTGGCTACACCACAATGGAAAAACCCACCAACCGGGCCGGCACGCCTGTCATCCCAGCACTTTCAGAGGCTGAAGTGGGAGGGTCACCTGAGGTCAGGAGTTCAACACCATCCTGGCCAACATAGCGAAACCCCGTCTCTCCTAAAAATACAAAAATTAGCCGGGCATGGTGGTACACATCAGTAGTCTCACACACACACACACTCCTACTCGGGAGGCTGAGGCAGGAGAATGGTTTGAACCTGGGAGGCGGAGGTTGCAGTGAGCCAAGATCGCGCCATTGCATTCCAGTCTAGGTGACTGAGCGAAACTCTGTCTCAAAAAAAAAAAAAAAGAAAGAAAGAAAAAAGAAAAGCCCACCAATCTTCATTCTAGAGGAGCCACAGAAAGAAGTCCTGGAACATTCAGAGCCTCCAGAGAGTGAAGGAGAAACCCCAGAAAGGAGAGAGCGCCAGAGAAGAGGAACCCCAAATTTTCTGTATCAGCAGCCTAAATCTCTGGCTGGCTGACTCTTGAACTATGTGTGTGGGGGACAAACTGAAAACAATTTGTAATTAAGGTTTAAAGAATGGAACTGACATCTTAGTCACTGACCCGCTGCAGATGCAAAAGACCAAAACTTGATTCAACCAAGCTAATTGTCTGTTAAACCTAAAGTATCAACATTCTTTGGAGAATTATAATACAATACAGAGTCTGCAACATAACATCCAAAAATTGCAGGATGTGATACAAAATTACTTGTCATATGAAGAGTCAGGAAACTCTGACAAATTCTCAAAGGAAAAGACAGTCAACTATGCCAACCCCGAGGTGACTCTGATGGAGGAACTGTCAGACAAGAACTATATGCAGCGGTTATAACTATGATCAGTACGGCAGAAGGAAATCCAAGCAGATAAATTGAAAAATTTAAAAAGAACCAAGCGGAAATTTTAGAAGTGAAAAATACAGTATCTGAAATAAGAATTCAGGAAGGAACAAGCCATGAATTTTCATATATGTGAGCAAATAATTTTTTAAAAAATATTTTTGGAATTGGGTTTTCTGTCTTTCTTTCCTCCTTAAAAAAAAAAGATAGGATCTTGCTGTGTTGTCCAGGCTGGATTTGAACTCCTGAGCTCATGCAATCCTCCTGTCTCAGCCTCCTGAGTAGCTGGGACTATAGGTGCACACCACCACAGATGGCCTGAATTGAGTCTTCTATTTCTTGCAGTTTAAAGATTCCTGACAATATATCCACTTGAGACTGTGCTTTTGCTAACGTTAGTGTTGGCTGCTAGGCAACTGCTTAGAGCCCTGCTACTCAGAGTGTGACCTAAGAGCCAGCAGCATGAATGTGACCTGGGACTTGTTAGAAATAGTCTCATGCCCCAGCCCAGACCTACTGAATTGGAACCTCTCTGCATATTAACAGGATCCCTGGGTGATTTGCGTGCATATTCAGATTTGAAAAGCTGATATAGAGAAAATCAGAATCACCAGCAGATTTCATTTTATAGGATAAACAGTTAAAGAGCAGTAAGCTACTAGATGGAAGGAAATCTTCTGATTAGAAAGGTAAAAACAGGCTGAGTGTGGTGGCTCATGCCTGTAATCCCAGCACTTTGGGAGGCCAAGGTGGATGGATCACATGAGGTCAGGAGTTCAAGACCAATCTGGCCAACATGGTGAAATCCTGTCTCTACTAAAAATACAAAAATTAGTCGGGCATGGTGGTGGGTGCCTGTAATCCTAGCTACTCAGGAAGCTGAGACAGGAGAAGCGCTTGAACCCAGGAGGTGGAGGTTGCAGTGAGGTGAGATTGCACCACTGCACTCCAGCCTGGGTGACAGAGTGGGACTTGTATCAAAAAAAAAAAAAAGAAAAAAAAAAAAAGATTAAAACAATCCACAAAAGAAATAAAAATGATTGGCCAGGCACAGTGGCTCACACCTGTAATTCCAGCACTTTGGGAGGCTGAGGTGGGTGGATCACCTGAGGTCAGGAGTTTGAGACCAGCCTGGCCAACATGGCGAAACCCTGTCTCTATTNTACAAAAATTAGTCGGGCATGGTGGTGGGTGCCTGTAATCCTAGCTACTCAGGAAGCTGAGACAGGAGAAGCGCTTGAACCCAGGAGGTGGAGGTTGCAGTGAGGTGAGATTGCACCACTGCACTCCAGCCTGGGTGACAGAGTGGGACTTGTATCAAAAAAAAAAAAAAGAAAAAAAAAAAAAGATTAAAACAATCCACAAAAGAAATAAAATGATTGGCCAGGCACAGTGGCTCACACCTGTAATTCCAGCACTTTGGGAGGCTGAGGTGGGTGGATCACCTGAGGTCAGGAGTTTGAGACCAGCCTGGCCAACATGGCGAAACCCTGTCTCTATTAAAAATACAAAAATTAGCCGGGAGTGGTGGTGTGCGCTTATAATCCCAGTTACTCGGGAGGCTGAGGCAGGAGAATCGCTTGAACCCAGGAAGCGGAGGTTGCAGTGAGCCAAGATCAAGCCACTGCATTCCAGTTTGGATGGCAGAGCAAGATTCTGTCTCAAAAAATAAAGAAATAAAAAATAAATAAAAACATATCCACACACAAAACAAGTATTTTTGAGCACCTTTCCGCCAGGTGGGAGTAATGCATGGGATGGGGATCAGCCTTAGACCAAGCAGGAAGAGACAAAGGTTGAGGCTGGAAACCTGCAGAGTGACTAAGGATGGGTGGAGGTGGGTCCAGAAAGAAGTCAGGGAGAAGGAGGAAAGCCAGAAAGGGTGGACCAGGATGCTAGGAAAGAAGAGCGATCCAAGGAGGGTATGATCCACAGTGTGAAGCTCATGTAGGAGGACATCAGGCAAGTCAAGGCCTGACCCATGCCCATTAGATCTGGAAATGGGGAGGCTGGAGCTTTGGATTCGAGGGAGTGGTGGAGACAGGAATCAGGGTAGGAAAGGGGGAGGCAGGAATGAGGGGTGAGGAGGCAAAGCCAGCAAGTGGGGATAAGTATGAAGGGAAGGAGAGAAAAGGGGTGCTCGTCAGGGGCACCAGGATTGAAGAAAGTTTTTTTTTTTTTTTCATTTTAAAGGTGGGTGATTCTTGAGAACATCTTTAAAGGCTGTGAGAAGAGCTGAAGCCAGCGCAGGGAGGTGTGCTGATGGTTTAAGACACAGAGCAATCCTTTTGATGAGGAGTAGGAAGGTCTTTAGTCCTTCCCTTTCACCTTGGCACTCGCCCTGGAATTTTCTTTCACTTCCTGAGAACACATCTAGTCTCAGCAGTTTTTCTTGAGCTTGAGTGTTTTCAGACCAGACAACCACATTAGTCCAAGAGTTTCAAGAAGTCCCCCCAGGGAACATGATTGATTATGTTTTGTGCTAAGCTCAAATGATACACAAGCCTGTTTCCAAATGGATGACCATGATAAGGTCCTTATCACCTCCATCCAAGGTCAACAAAGCACACACAAAAGTACCTGCCCTGAATCCAGTAGTGGGGTCTGGAGTCAGGGGCTGGGGGTGGGTGCTCAGGTGACAGCAACTTGAACTGAGAGTAAAATAGGAAGATCCACATGCTCCTACTTAAAAGTTTCAACAGATTCCAGATGGAGACACCAGTGATGGAGTCAGTGGGTATAATTTGAGGTTAATTGTGCTGCAAATAGTCTTTCTTTTAATGGTGAATGAAATGTTGTCTTTTAAAAGCAAACTTGGGAAGATAACTTCTGCATAGATTATCCTGAACTTATGCCACATAAGAAATTGACTTTGTTTAATGGCAAAAATAATGGCTGAAACACACAGGTACTCAAACTCTCCCTCCTGGCTTCACGTACAGAATCACCTAGGAGAGGCAGGGATCAGTCTTGGTAATTTTTTCTTAGGGACCCCCTTTTGTTCTCAGCCTGAGATGTCATAGATTTCCTTCAGGTCAGTATCAGGCATCCCAAATCTGTGCCTAGTCTGTGTGCTTAGATCCTGCTCCTTCCTGAGCTCTCCCTAGTTGAGACCCCTGCACACCAATTTCTCTGCCCTTATGTCTGCCCAGCCACTGTCACTGTCTTTCACTGACCAACTTGGGCCAGTCTGTACCCTGTCTGGAGACGGGTTATAGCTTCACCCTCAGGACTCGTGGCTGCCACACCAGCTGGTCACAGCCCTCAGCCAGGATCACCACTGTGGGGGCTCCTCTAGCCACTCTGCCTTTCCAGTGCCACAGGGGGCAGGGAGGCGACTGCTATGCTTGGCAGGCCGACAAACTGCTGGCACTTGCCTGCGAGGATAAGCTCATGCTGAAGCATCTCCCTTGACAGTTGGTTGCCAAGGGTATGCTCCTGACTGGACACATGGGCTCATTGGCTTTGGGGCTTCCTGGGAATACATCTTGAATATTAGCCTGGGTCCTGCAGGGGGTGGTGGAAGGAGCAAGGGCTGTGGCCAGACCCAACTGGGTGAGGTACTGGATCTGCGTCTTCCCATCTCTGAACCTCACAGGGCGACACGATTATGTATGACGCAGGCACAGCACTTCACATACAATCAGCATTCAACAAGCATTGGTCCCTTTCCTCCTGCCTTCTGTCCCACCACATGATCCCAACATGATCAGGTTAATTTCCTGGAAGGGGAATGCACCAGGCTGCCCTCCGCTTTGGTCTCCTGGTGAGGAGCAAGTGAGGGTTGTTACCTGCTTGTTTGCTGCTTGAGATTTCTTCAGGGGGGGCTCCTCCTTAATGGGTCCCTGCTTTCCTTTTTTGACCTTCCGTTTCAGCTCATCCTCTTCCTTTTGTCGCTCCAGCTCCTGCTGTAGCTTCTTTTCTTGCATTTCCTTTGCCAGCCTCTCCTGCTCCCTTTATCAAACCAGGCAGAGAAAAAATAGTTCAGGGGCCCCCATGCCTCACCCCTCCGCTGCCTGGTACTTCCAGGTGGAGGGACATTGGGCAGAGCTTTCTTGAGCATAAAAAGAAAGAACAAAGTAAGCTGGATAAGTGGAAGGAAAGGAGAAAGGAAGAGAAGGAAAGAAAGAAAAAATGACTCCCATCTATGTTTGAATGGTCATTCAGCAAGACTCTGATTCACTGAAAATCAACTAGGAGGAGTTCTCCATTAATCTGTATTTCGAGTCCAATCTCCTCTCATAGGACAGTGAGAAAAAGGCTGAAAATAAGCACGATATTAGCACTTAAAAAAAGCAACTTTCAAAGATTGTTCTGGTATTAGTGCAGATGAGGCCTGCCTCCCATAGCTGAACATGTTTGCTGTTCAGACAATAAGAATTTTTTTTTTTTTTTTTTTTTTGACAGAGTCTTGCTCTGTCACCCAGGCTGGAGTGCAGTGGTGCAATCAGCTCACTGCAACCTCTGCCTCCCAGGTTCAAGCGATTCTCCTGCCTAAGCCTCCTGAGTAGCTGGGATTACAGGTGTGTACCAACATGCCCAGGTAACTTTTGTATTTTAATAGAGACGGGGTTTCACCATGTTGGCCAGGCTGGTCTCAAACTCCTGACCTCAGGTGATCCTTCTACCTTGGCCTCCCAAAGTGCTGAGATTACAGGCATGAGCCACTGTGCCCAGTCCGAAACAGTATTTTCAAAGCAGTCTCTATGGTGGCTAGCTTACAGCCATGGTGCATAGTCTGAAAGCCGTGTTCCCCTCCTCCACCCTCTTTCTCTTTCTGCTGTCATTCAGCTGCTCCTGCCCCTGCTGCTGACAGCAGAGAGTGAACCAAAGCCAAACACCAAGCACAAACAAGTGAGGGAATGGCACTTCTGAAAATAGTTAACCCAGCTATTTTCTTCCAGGAATTCCTAATTGTTTCCGGTTGCCATGGCTGTCTGCCCACTGAAGCAAACTCATTTACTTCATGTGGGGTGCGTGTGTGTGTGTGTGTGTGCGTGTGTGTGTGCGTGTGTGTGTGCGTGTGCGTGTGTGTGTGCGTGTGTGTGTGTGTGTGGTGTGACACAAACAAGTTGTTGCTGTACTTTGAGAATCAAATTTGCATTTTCCAGGTCCACCATGAGATGAATGCCTGAAAGCAACAGCCCTGGTGGAAAAGAGGAGTTTTCTCTAAAACCTCAAAGCAAAGCTTTCTGTAACTCTGGAGGACTGGGCATTTCTGTAGTGGACCATGCTGCAGAAAGATTAGGGCACACCCGGCTGGGTGCTGTGGCTCACGCCTGTAATATCAGCACATTGGGAGGCTGAAGCAGGCGGATCACTTGAGCCCAGGAGTTTGAGACCGGCCTGGCCAACATGACGAAAACCTGTCTACAAAAAATACAAAAAAATTAGCCGGGCATCGTGGTGTGAGGCAGGATAATTGCCTGAACCCAGGAGGTGGAGGTTGCAGTGAACTGAGATTGCGCCACTTGAGGTGTGATGGAGGCACTCCAGCCTGGATGACAGAGCGAGAGTCCATCTAAAAAAAAAAAAAAAAAAAAAAAATTAGGACATACTGTAGGGGCAGGGAGGGCAAAAGCTGCTTCAGGTCAGTGGGAGAAGTGTGGAGCTGGAGGAGAGGAGAGAAGTGGGTAAATAGTAGGTGAGTATCTAGGCTCTGCACCTCCAGTGCCTGAAATCCCAGGGAGGTGGTAGGCACTAGAACCACTACCCCCCACCCCATCCCTGCAATCTTTGAAGATCTGAGGGCAGAAAGGACACATGATCCACTGTCCCCATCCCTCTGAGATAGTCCTAAGTATCCTGGGCACTAGGAGGCATGCGGGGATCAAGTGGTTTCTGTGTGGTTCCCAGTGAGGGGTACAGAAAGTGGCTGAGCGTGTTGGCTTGTGAGCCTGCCCACGGTCCCAGGATCGAGGATCTGCCCAGGCCGAGGATCCCATGGCAGTTAGACCTCAGGGAATGGGCAGCACCACCCAAGGCCAAGAAGGGGACCCAGGCAGGGGGAGGAAGGGCTGAGATTTGGGGAGCAGTCACTATGCCCAGGTCAAGAGAGTGGACCCTGGATCACCAGCGGTGGACACTGAAGCACCGAGGCAGAGAGCACAGAGGCTGATAATCCACACCTGGGGGCGCTGGTCAGGAGGGTCAGCAGGGGCCCCAGGGCAGCGCAAAGGCCAGTGGTCCCTCTCCCAGGGCCACCCATGACATTACAGCCTGGTCTCAAATGCCCTCCAGTGGGAAGTAAGGAGAGTGGAAGAAACTCTGAATGGTACAGCAGCCAGCACCCTGGATGGGTGGGATGTGTCTTTCTGCTCCTTGCAGGTCACCTTCCAGGGCCTTCTGCAGCTACTGCTTCCCCCCTGGAAGATGGCTTGGGCTCACACCCCAGTCCTGGTCACTCTGCGGGGACGGTCCCGGGGGAATGGCTTCTGCTCTGGCCAGCCCTTGGCCCTGACCTCTTCTTCCGCTCCCGGAGTGCCTGCTGAATCCCCCGATTGAATGTGAGTTTCTCCTCCTCGGTCAGGGCATCATATTCTTCCTCATCCATGTTTTGGAGACGCTCCTTCTCTTTCTCAAGAGCTTCCTTGTGCTTGCATTCTGTGAGGGCCACAGAGACAGGAAGGTGAGGAAAAGTCCTTCCCACTCTCGCTAGCAACCTAAGCAGGCGGAGGAGGGTCTTAGTGTGGGGCAGCTGGTGTGGCGCCTGGTCTGCCTCCTCCCTGGTTGCGGGGGTGTGGGGTCCCTTCATGAAAGCACTTCCACATTTGGGTTCTGTCTGCAGGTGGCTGAACAGTGGCCCCCAAAGATGCCCATATCAGATTACTCAGCACCTGTGACTGTGTTGTCTTCCATAGCAGAGGGACTCTGCAGATGTGATTAAATTAAGGATCTTGAGGTGGGCCGATTATCTTGGGGGGCCCAGTCTAATTATAAGGGTCCTTTTGAGGGAGGCAGGAGAGTCAGTCAGAGATGGTGATGATGTAATAGTAGGAGCAGGGGTCAGAGGGCTGCAAGGAAGGGGCCAGGAGCCAAGGAGTGCAGGAGGCCTCTAGAAGCCAGAAAAGACAAGAAAAAGGGGATACCCGACAGCCAAAAAAGGAATGTGGCCCTGCTGAGAAAAATCCAGAGCAATGACCAGGCATCCCTCAGCAGTCATCCATCCCTCAGCAGTCATCCAGCCTCCAGTTGCCTAGTTTTCCAGAAAGTTCATTTCTCCATAATGATCCACTTAAAAATAATTACCACTTCTCATTTCCCCATTATCTTTGGAATGAAATTTCTCCTGGTTAAATTGTGGGCTCCTCTCCCCTAAATCCTCTGCATTTGAAATGTTCTAAGATAGCATACAGTCATAGTACTATTACATTAAAATCTCATGTTTGTTGAACATGTATGAACATGCTGGGCACTGGGGAAGGCACTTTACATGATCGCTTATTTAATCTCCACAACAGCCCTATAAGGGAGGAGTTATCATTCTTATCTGTGATTATCCCTTCATAAGTGGCAGGGAAAGATGTTAGGACTTCTGACCTCGGAAGTGTAAGACAGTAAATTTCTGTGTTGTGTTAAGTCACCAAGTTTGTGGTTGCTATGGTGTAAATGTTTGTGTCCCCTTGAAATTCCGATGTTGAAACTGAATTCCCCAAGGAGATGGTATTAAGAAGGGCCTTAAGGACATGACTAGGTCACAAGGATAGCGTCCTCATGGCTGGGATTAGTGTCCTTATAAGAGGCCTGAGGGAGCTTGTTTCAGGACTTAGTGAGATGCTTTCTGTGACCAGAAGGTGACCTCGCCAGACACTGTTTCTGTTGGTGCCTTGATCTTGGACTTGCCAGCCTCCAGAACTGTGAGAAATAAATGTCTGTTGTTGATAAGGGACCCAATCTATGAAATTTTGTTATGGCAGTCTGAACAGACTCAGACAGCGATCATTTGTCACAGCAATGATAGAAGACTCATATACCACCCACTGACTTGACTCATTATGAGCATATGCCACTAACGGGCTCATGGTGACAGGGCCATTTGCACACCAAGGGGAATCCCCTTTGCGGCCCTACAGATTCCAGGTCCAGGCATGTGATTGGCACTTAGGACAAAGGCACCAGCTTCTTCCTCACACCTCCCTAGCACAGCATTCTCACCATCATCCTTGCAAGTTTGAGCTGTGGACTCAGACACCTGCATTTGAGTTCCTTCCCTGCCACTTATCAAGGGATAATCACAGATAAGAATAGTAACATAGGGCCGTTATAGAGATGAAATAAGCAATCATGTAAAGTGCTTTCCCAAGTGCCTGGTGTGTTCATAGATGTTCAATAAGCATGAGATTTTAATGTATTAATAGTGTGACCGTATGCCATCTTAGGACATTTCAATTCAGATGATTTAGGGGAGAGGAGCCCACAATTTAACTGGGAGAAATTTCATTCTGAAGATAAGTGGGAAAAGGAAAAGTGGTAATTATTTTCAAGTGGATCAGTATGGAGAAACGAGCTTTCTGGAAAACTATGCAGCTGGAGGCTGGATGACTGCTGAGGGATGCCTGGTCACTGCTCCAGATTTTTCTCAGGATGAGACTATAAGGAAGCTGACTTTGAGTTCTGTTCAAGGACTGAGACAGCCCAGTGTTTGTAAGTATTTCCTTAATTGGAAAAGCATTATGAATTGAGTAGATTGTGCTAGAAGGGAGCAGCAAGCCCGAGTAAGGAAGGGCAGAGCTGAGGCTCCCAGGAGGTGGGGCTCTGACTCCCGTGGACAGTGCCACCCACCTCTGTCCCTCAACCCCTGCCCCGGGGGACCAAGATTTGCTGGAGCTGCTTCTGACTACATTGGGAACTTAAGCTAACATTACTTGTATGCGTGTGTACCTATCTTTCAAGCAAATCTTTCGGTTATTAAATTTTTTCCCAGGCCATTGGTATAATGATAGGAAAAGCAACAGGTTTAGAATTAAAAGGACCCGGTTCTCCTACTAATTGGCAATGTGATTTGACACAAGACTTTTGCTATCTCTGAGCTATATTCTCCTTTTCTATAAAATGGGGACAAGATTCACAGGGTAATTGTGAGGACTAAATGCCCCAAAGTATACAAAATGTCTGCTACAGTGCCTGGTGTGCAGCAGACTAAGGTATAAATGTTTTGGAAAGGGTATTAGCATCGTGAGTTTTATAAGAAATGCATAGTTGGCTTAAACAAAACCAACAAGGAAATCAGTTGCTTCAGTCAGGATCTGTAATGGCTGTAATTGCAGAAACCATGGAGGGGTACAGTGTGATGGGAGGGAAGCAGGAATGCACCTGCTGGCAGCAGAGTGTTCATCATAGAACCTCTCAACCAGCCACATGAGTCCCAGTTCCCTCCCAGCAAAACAGAAATACAAACTCCTGGCCACCTTACAGGGCAGAGGTGAGGTGCCAATGGAATAGCAAATGTCAAAGTTTCATTTAAGCCCAAGGGGAAGGTGGGAGGCCTTGCCTTCTTGCTCCTTTTTGGCTTTCTCCTGGGCCTTCATGGCTGCATAATCCTGGGCCATATTGAGAATGTATATATGCTCCCGGTTGCCAATGGCCTTCAGCAGGCAGAGGAGGGCAGCGGCGGCATTCCGAGCAAAGAGAGTGTCGAGGCCATCAAACACCACTCCTCGGTAGCAGTCACTCAGCTGAAACCAGAGACAGCAAAGACAGTTACTATGGCCACAACCTCATTTGTTCTGTTTATGCTTTTACTGGGGCTGCAAAGGGTTCTGCAGACCTACTGGGCCCTGACGCAAGCACCATGCCTTTCTGCTTGCTAAATCCAAGGTGCTATCATAAAATAAAAGAGAAGAATAAAAGTGTTTAATCATTCAGTCTTTTTTTTTTTTTTTTGAGACAGAGTCTCCCTCGGTCACTCCAGCACCCAGGCTGGAGCGCAGTGGCACAATCTTGGCTCACTGCAACCTCTGCCTCCTGGGTTCAGATGATTCTCCTGCCTCAGCCTCCCAAGTAGCTGGGATTACAGGTGCTCACCACCATGCCCGGCTAATTTTTGTATTTTTAGTAGAGATGGGGTTTCACCATGTTGGTCAGGCTGGTCTCGAACTCCCGACCTCAGGTGATCCACCTGCCTCGGCCTCCCAAAGTGCTGGAATTACAGGCATGAGCCACTGCGCTCAGCCAGATGGTTTTTATTGTACCTATTTGTAGAGTAAAGGGTTTATTCTGTCTGTAGAAATAAATGAACAAACAAAAATGTTAAAGGGCCAGTCTGGGAAGATCCATGAGGTACACAAAAATGAGATGAAAAGGGAAAGATGTTCCCAAGCACAGAGTCACAGGTAGCAGGGGCAGCAGCGGATGGGCCTTTTGTATTTTTCTTAGTGGTCTTACTGCCTTGGAGTGTAATGATTTTGGTAACAGTAACCATTGAAGAACAGCCTCTGCCTTACTCAGTGTTACTCAGAGTGGTGTAGCCCGTAGACCAGCCACCAATGAATGAGCATTAGGTTTTTGATGAGACAAGAAGCTTGTGTCAGAATGTAAATGACCTATATTGCTAAACACACTATTTGGTTCAGCTGGCAGCTGAACAGGTACCATGGCCACATCATTCCTTCTCTGCGGCTAAACTTTGTAGCAAGACTTTGTGGATGAAAGAAGCCCTCTAAGCTCCATGTGTCATCAGAGACCAGCACTTTGAGTAGCACAGCTCCACTGGCTGGCTTTGGGGCCTTACCAGCGTTTCTCAGCCTTTACTCTGGGTGTCTAAAACATTGGCACGCTTATGGGAACACCTTGTTCAAATCAGTTGAGAGTGATGTGCCTTTAATGTAGCAGCAGTGCAAATCTTCACATAAAAACTTTCTTGTGATGATATTCCTCCTCTTCTGGGAACCTCAAGTTAATTTTGTTGTATTTAAATGTGCAGTTAAGATTGTGGCCCTAGTTGAAAACACAAAGCAAACACCCAGCTCCAGGACCTGGTAAGCAATGTAGCTGTGTCTGCAAACCATGAGCAGAAACAGGCTTCAGTGATACCCTCCTCAATGCTGCTGATCTTATTTTCTTGTCTTTAACTGTAGAATTCTTACGGAAAAAATTTAAAAATTGGAAAAGAGTGTTACTGTTTCTCTGACTTTAAAAGCAATATGTTATTGTAAAATAATTTGGAAATGTATAAAGAAGACTAAAATTCTATAATCCTGCTACCCAAAGATAACCACAGTTAACATGTATTTTAAAAGTTTTTACTATGTGTGTAGTATACATTTATAAATATTTACATAGAATGTTACTATGTTTTGACCACTGTTTCCTAGTTACTTCTTTTTCACTTAATAACATTGAAAATGTGTTTTTGAAGCAATTAACATAGCTCCAAATTTGCACTTTTAGAATGGCTCCACATTGTAAGTTTTAACACATCGCTCTGCTTCTGGTCATTAAAAAGTGTTTGTGTAGTCTTCTCCTCTCTGGTCCTTTAAGAAGGTGAATGGCCTCAGGCTGCAGAGTGGGCCAGGGCCAGGGACTGACAAGAGCTGTTAGAGAGCCGCCATGGTGGCTGATGGCCCAGAACCTCTGTCTGGGGCACGGGGATGATGTGTGAGTGCCAAGCCCTGCAGCTCTGTGCAGGTGGCATGGACCCACCTGTATCCGCTCTGCCAAGATCTGCACAAGAAGTTCATCCGGGAGCACACAGCTCATCAGCCCGGTCTCGCCTCCGACACTGGGACTGACACTGAGCCGGCGGTGGGTGGGCCCCGGCAGAAGAGGGCTAGAGGAAATCTGTTGAGTGGGAGAAGGATCAGGAGTCAGAATCCGGCCTTGTATCTCAACAACGCCTACACTTACCAGCCACAGGACCTTGGGAAGATCACATAATCTCTCATTTCCTCTTCTGTACAATGGGAATTGCATTATTAAATGGAAGGATCCTGTCTACCTTAAAGAACTGCTGTAAGTTTCAAGTGGCAACAGTGTGGAAGGTACGGTGTTTGTGTACTGAACTGCATGCAGCTTTTCATTCATTTGACAATTACTCACTGAGTACCTATCTTGCACCAGGCACGCTTAGGTACTAGGGATATAACAACAAACAATGGTGCTGCCCCTGGGGCCCTTTCATTCCAATGGAAGAGACAGAAAAGGCCACTTTCCTCCACAAATCAATACAATTTCAGAGAGTGATGAGTGCTAGGAAGGAAATAACCAGGTCATAAGGAACCATAATAGGGTTGGGGAATGACTATGTAGAGAGGATGCTCATGTTACCTGGGTTATGTGAAAGAATGAGACAAGATCTTGGGAGCAGAGCCTTTCTGGGAGGGGACAACAAGCTCTTTCAACGCAAGTGTGCTTGGGGAATCTGGGGGGCACACGGAGCCCAGTGGGGTTGGAACTGAGTGAGCAATGGGGAAGATAGTCAGGATTAAGGTTAAAGATACCACACAGGCCGGGCACGGTGGCTCACGCCTGTAATCCCAGCACTTTGGGAGGCAGATCACGAGGTCAGGAGATTGAGACCATCCTGGCTAACACGGTGAAACCCCGTCTCTACTAAAAATACAAAAAAATTAGCCGGGCGAGGTGGCGGGCGCCTGTAGTCCCAGCTGCTCAGGAGGCTGAGGCAGGAGAATGGTGTGAACCCAGGAGGCGGAGCTTGCAGTAGAGCCAAGACCCGCCACTGTCACTGCGCCTGGGCGACAGAGTGAGACTCCGCCTCAAAAAAAAAAAAAAAAAAAAAAAAAAAAGACACCACACCACTAGGACCAGAATACGCAGGGCCTTGTAGACCATGGTATTTTATTCCAAGTATTATGGGAAGTTGGTGTGTTTCAGCAGACAAATAATCTGATTTATATTTATGTTTATTTTATTTTATTTTTGAGATGGAGTCTCTGTTACCCAGGCTGGAGTGCAATGGTGCCATCTCAGCTCACGGCAACCTCCACCTCTCGGGTTTAAGTGATTCTCCTGCCTCAGCCTCCCAAGTAGCTGGAATTACAGGCGTGCACCACCACGCCTGGCTAATTTTTGTATTTTTAGTAGAGACGGGGTTTTGCCATGTTGGCTAGGCTGGTCTCGAACTCCTGACCTCAGGTGATCTGCCTCCCTCGGCCTCCCAAAGTGCTGGGATTACAGGCGTGAGCCACTGCACCCAGCCTGATTTTTATTTTTAAAAGACCACCTTACCCATCACATGAGGTGACATGAGTCACAGGAAGATGTCACTGTGGTCAGGACAGGAGATGATGGCAACAGGGATGAGGATGGTGGTGGAGACGAGACAAAATGGTGGTGGCAAGAAGTGGCTCATACAGGATGCGTTTTGGAAGTAAGGCCAGTAGGACTTCAGATGGAACATAAAGAAAGAGGCATCAAAAAATGATTCCTTGAGTTTTGACCTTAGCAAGCTGGAAAATGGTGAAATTATTTATTGAGAAAGGAAAGACTGGGAGAAGAACAATTTTGGGGGAGCAGTGGAAGCAAGAATCACTTTTTGGATATAAACATTTTGAGATGCCTCTAAGCCCTTCGAGAGAGATTGAAAATGAATGTGGATACATGAACCTGCACTTGGGAAGAAATTTGAGCTGGCAATGGAATTTCGAGAGTCACAAACATGTTAAAGGTATTTAAATATTTAAGTAATGCAATTGACTGAGATCGCCTGCAAAGACAATGCAGGTAACAAAAAGTAGTAGTAGAAGACTTGGTCCTAGGCTACTCCAATGACCAGGAATTTGGAGATTGAGAAGCTGGGAAAGTAGAGGAAGGAGTTGCTAATGAAGTAGAAAGGAAGGTGGAGGAGGGAAAGCCACATGAAGAAAGTGTTTCCAAGATGGGGGGTGATCAGCTGCCAAGAAGTCATGTGAGATGAAGACAGAAAACTGATCTCCAGATTTGTCCAGGTGAAGACTGCCAAGGACCTTGAGAAGAGCAGCTGTGGAACAGTAGGGACAAAGGACCCAACGGAAGCAGTGAAAGAGAGGATGGGGGAGGGTGTGAGGATGGGGAGGCAGGCAATGCAGCAGTTCTTTGGAGGAACAGCAGAGGAGCGGAGCTAAGAGAGGAGGTAATAGGTGGAGGGGGATGTGGAGTCATGGGAAAGCATTTTTAATGATGGGAATAATAATACAGCATGCATAGATGCTGACGGGAGTAGAGTAGGGAGAAAATGGGAGACAGGGGACAACTGCAGGAATTTAGCCCTTGGATAAGAGAAGGGGTGGGGCTGGGTGCCCATGTGCAGGGATCAGCCCTGGGTGAAGGCAGGGCAGACACTCAGCTGTCGGGAAGGCACAGCCTCGTGTGTGGATGGAGGCTGCTGGAAGACTTGGTGGCCAGAAGATGAGGTCATTGTCTTCTGATTGCTGCAGCTTTCTTGGTGAAATCAGAAGAGAGATCATTGGCTGAGAATGAGGAAGAGGAAAATATTTTGGAGGCTAGGAGAGTGATGAGAGCAATAAAGCAGTCATCTTGAATAGATGGAGGGCTGAGCCAGACCAAAGGGTCCACCAGAGACCTGTGGTCTTAAATTTAAATTAAGATCCTGCAGGAGAGGTGAGAACCTTCCCCAGCTATGCTCAGCTGGTCTGCATGGAGTAGGTGGGGGATTAGGTTTGCCAGGGCTGAAGCTTTGCTTGAGAGTGTGGTGAAGGGCAAGTTGCAAGGGGGTGCTATGGTGGCAGACCATGGCATCCAGACTGGGTAAAGAGGGCATGAGGTGGGTGCTAGGTAGTGAGGATAAGGACTGGAGGTTTCGATGGGGCCAGGTGCTTACCAGAGTTAGTCATCTGGAAAGCGAGAAGATGGCTGTGGGAAAACAGGACTGTGACAGAGAGATCTTGGAGTTTATGGGTAGTGATGAACAATGTCTAGGATGTGGTCAGGGAGGTGAGTAGCTGTGGAGGCCATGAAATTGAGAAGCAAGAGTGTTGGATTAAATATCATTCAAAAGATCAGGATTTCTTACTGGTGCTTTCCTGGATAGAGGTGATTTATAAATAAATGAGCTTATGGGCCACATCTTCATTATATAATATATTTACACATTTCTTCCCATTTGCAACATGACTGAAATATCAGTCATTGGAAAGTTCATGCTTTATGAGAGCTTTAAGAAGACCAATCGCCATCTCCCTGGGTAAGTGCTTTCACGGGGGGACTCTGTTGTCCAGATCATTTGAGTCCTGTCACACTGGGCAGTGCAGGCAGCCACATGTGGGGTCTGTGAGCTGATTTCTACTGTGATCTTTAAGTTTCCTTACTGAAAGGAGTTTGGAGTCAGAATTGGGATGTTCTACTGCCTTTGAAGAATTCTAAAAAGCTTTACTTCCCTGTCCAGATGGACAGAACAAAACCAAAAGAAATGACTCTTGATAACACCCTATATGGTAACAGAGAAATGAGTTTTAGTTCCTCCATAAACGTCTGGGTAAAGAACACTCTACTGGATCCTGGAAAAGAGGGTGAAAAGGATCATGCTCCAGAAGAAAATGAATCAATGGCTTCTGTTTTCATGGTGTGAGAAAAACATAAGACTGAAGTGACAATCAGATATCACCTGGCACAAGTTCAGCCGTGTGGGCTGTTCCATCCAACCTGCAGGTCTCCTCTCCCTTAAAGACCTTTGCCTTTGCTCCATCCTCTTACCTGATCTAGTATGTGGGCCTCCTCTCCTACAAGAATCTACATCTTTAATTTTATTTTTTATGTACTTATTTTTTGAGACAGAATCTTATTCTGTTGCCTAGGCTGGAGTGCAGTGGCGCCATCTTGGCTCAGAGCAACCTCCGCCTTCTGGGCTCAAGTGATTCTCGTGCTTCAGCCTCTCGAGAAGCTAGGATTACAGATGTGCACCACTATGCCCAGCTAAGTTATTATTATTATTTTTTTGTATTTTTAATAGAGACGTGGTTTCATCATGTTGGCCAGGCTGGCCTTGAACTCCTGGCCTCAAGTGATCCACCCACCTCAGCCTCCCAAAGTGCTGGGATTACATGTGTGAGCCACTACACCCGGCCTAAGGACCTACATCTTTATTCCACCCACCTGCTCTATCCAATTCACAGGTCTCATTTCCCATGAAGACCTACAACTCTTCCCCATCCATCTGCTCTTCCCAGTGGATGGGCCTTCTACCAGGACTTTCACTTCTGCTCCATCCACCTCCCCGACTGTCCCTATAGCACTCTCAGGCTGTAACGAGATCCACTCCAACCCTTCCTGTTTCTCCCATTCTATGTTCCTTCTTAATTCCTTCTCTACTGAGGCTGGGCTTCCTATACTGATGGCACCCTCAGCTCTCTTGCCCCTAGTTCTAAGAGCACACCCCCTCTCCTCAAGGGTGACATTCTTCTCTCTCCACTCTTGAATGGGAGCTGCCAGGTCCACTTAGAGAAATCTTGCCAGGTGTGGCAGTTCATGCCTGTAATCCTAGTGCTTTGGGAGGCAGAGCCAGGAGGACTGCTTGAGGTCAATAGTTCAAGACCAGCCTGGGCAACACAGCGAGATCTCATCCCTACAAAAATTTAAAAAATTAGCCAGGCATGGGTGGGACATGCTTGTAGTCCAGGTACTTGGGGGGCGGGGGTGGAAGGATTGCTTGAGCCCAGGAGTTGAAGGCCACAGTGAACCAAGATTGTGCCACTGTACTTCAGCCTGGGTGACACAGTGAGACCCTGACTCTAGAGAAAAGAGAGAGAGAGAGAGAGAGAGAGAGAGAGAGAGAGAGAGAGAGAGAGAGAGAAAGAGAGAGAAAGAGAAGCTTCACAATTGTGAAGTTATAGTTTCCAGTCTTGGTTGGGCCATTATCATTCCCAACTATTTATTCCTTATCCATCACCAATTTCTGCTTCTATTCACCATAGTGGAAGCAGTGCTCTGCCACTCCCCTTGAGCATGCTCTGCAGCCCCAGCCTTCTCGCTGCTTCCCTCAAAAGACCATGCCTCCTACATGCATCACAGTGCCATTCAACAAGGCCTTTTCCAACCTCCATTCTCCACTCGGCTTCTCCCACCCTTAGCTGTGTCTGTTTTTCACCCTTTACTGACCCCAAAGGAAGCCGGCTCTCTTCTCCCTTAATTGTGCTGAATTCTGCCCTTCCTACTGCCTCCCAGGATCTCATTCTGTCTTGAGTGGATTGCTACATGACACTTCTCCAGGGGCTCCATTCTTTACAGACCTGCTTCTACTTCTTTTCTGAGAATAGACTCTCCTGACCTTGGCTTTGCCCCTCTACTACTCTTTCGTTTTTTCCCCTTCACTTTCAAACATCATAAAAGCCTACACTCACTTGATTTCACTTCTCCACCTACAACTCATTACTCACTACGCCCACTGTCTTTGGCTTCAGTAGCACCGGCCAGTTGGCTGAGACTGCTAAGTTTCTTGGCACATTGCTCAAATGCTGTGACTTCTTTCTGACTTTCCAGGACTTCCCCTGCAGCACTCCCACAACTTAGATTAATGGTTTCATCCTTAACTTCCTTTAGAATTAGGTTGAGCCATAGGAAATTGCTGTTATAGAGTTATAAAAGGATTGAATTTTGGCAATTTTCTGTGGCTCAGCCTAATTCCCTTTTCACACTTCTTTTGTAACTAATTTCACTTTATTGCAAATGTTTGCACATGTGGTTATCTCCTTCATCAGACTCTTAGTGCAGGGATTCTGCTTTCTTTATTTGCACTTCGCCAGTGCCTACAGCATAAAAGATGTTTGCTGAGCACCAGCTGGGTGAATGCCCCTTTCAGAAGGAGGGGCACAGGGACAGCGCTCAGGCTGGCCTGGTGGGAACACTGCAGGGATGAAGAGCACTGACCTGGCTGCAGGATGCTGGGGAGGAGGAAGATCCCAGCCCTCCTGCGGTAGAGCCCTGATTTGTACCTGTGGTGTTTCAGACTGGTGTGAGTGATGCTGCTTCTGCGACCCGGAGCCATGGCTGTCCGCCTTGCTTTTGGTCATGACTACGCTGCCACGAACACTCTTTCCAGGTTTAATTTCCGGGGCCACCAGAGTCATCTCTGAGGTTAACTTGCCCAAGGTCTCAGTGCTCAGTCGTCCTTGCCCTATGACGTTTTGACCCACAGCAGCCTCCTGGGCTATAAGGAGAGTGTGAACTTTTATTAAAATCACGTTAGAATCACAAAAAATGACAGTGGGGATGGCACCCTGAAGTCCGTTCTGTCCAACAGACGTATAATGTGACACATACGTATGTAATTTAAACATTTCTAGTAGCCACATTAAAAAGGTAAAAATTAATTTTAGGGACATATTTTAACCCAATATACTCAACATGTAATGTATAAAAATTGCTCGTGTGTTATTTCCAAGTCTTTTCTTTATATCACATCTTCAGGGTTCCCGTGGGAGCTGTACATTCACCGCATACCTCTGTTTGGACCAACCCGGTTTACGGGCTCAGCAGCCCCCAGGGCCAGTGGCTACTGTATGGCACAGGCAGGTTCACTGCCACCACTTCATTCCGGCCTACCGACTCCACAGTGGCAGCAGATGCAGGGGAGATGTGAGGGCCTAACCCTCTATTGCAAGGGCTCTATCCAAAGACCCCAGGGACCTCCTGACTGGGAAATTCAGCCACCCTCTACTTCGGCCTATTCTATTTGGGCTTCCAGCAGTCTCTAATTCTGTTCATTTATTGATTCAATGAATCCTTTATGAATCTTTATTATGTGTCAACTATGCCAGGCATTCTTCCAGATGCTGGGACTACAGTGGGGAAAACTAACACAAGCCCCTGCCTCCAGAGCATACATGGGGTCGGGGCGGACAATGAAGGAGGTAGATCAATATTAGGTTAGCTAGACAAGTGCGCTGTGAGATCAGGCCAGCAGGAAGGCTCCCCGTCCAGCAGGGCTCTGAAGGATGTGAAACTTCTCCTCTCTCCTCCCTTTCCTAAGGCTCCGGGGCCCTTTCCTTGACTTCCCTGACGGTCCCTGTGACCCTGGCTCTGCTGTCTCTGCCTTCCCAGCTTCCCCACGACCTCTCCTGAAATGTAGGTGTTCTCCATGGTCCTAACCCGCCTTATCCATTCCTCCTGGCTCATTCTGCGCTTTTCTGGCTGCTTCATCTACCCCAGTGGTTTCACGGAGAAAGACTCTCCCAGCTCTGTCTCTAGCTTGATGTTACTTTCTCAGACCAGGAGCTCAAATTTACCCTTAGGCACAGGACATAAACATGGCTCCACAGATCACTATGACATGTAGATTATTTCACAGAAAAGGAAATAAAAAATTTAAGAGAATCAGCATTAGGGCATAGCCAGAGGTTCTCACTAAAGAGCTATTTCTCTTCCATTTTCCTAAGTGTCCCATGTAGAGGTATTGAGGGGAGGGGACAATCCTGAAAGTCCCAGCCAGTTTTATCAACTAGCAGGCTGGAAGCTTTTCTGGGATTACATCATGCCATGGGTACTGACATATGAATGCTTCCGCTCTGAGCAGGCACTCTGCTTGGAGTTTAGTATATTTTCCCATCGAGCAGCTGCTCGCCTGCTCCGAAGGTCCTCAGATAACCTGATGGAGCCAGAATTCTCAACTTTTTGTAGGAAGGCCACATGAGGCCTCCCCGCTATGGGACTCCAAAACTCAATTCAGGCCAGGCACAGTGGCTGAATCCTGTAACCCCAGCACTTTGGGAGGACTGCTTGAGGCCAGGAGTTTGAGACCAGCCTGGACAACATAGTGAGACCCTAAAAATTAGCCAGGCATAGTAGTGCATGCCTGTAATCCCAGTTACTCTGGAGGCTAATGTGGGAGAATCGCTTGAGCCCAGGAGGTTGCAGTGAGCTATGATGGCGCCACTGTACTCCAGCTTGGGTGACAGAGAGATACCCTATCTCAAAAAAAAAAAAAAAAAAAAGATAGAAAGGAAGAAAACAACCCCCCTCCCCCAAACCCAACCCAATTTATTTTCTTCTCCAGCAAACTTTCTCTTCCTCCTGTGTTCCCTATCTAGGTAAATGACATCACTCTCTTCTGGTTTCTGTGACTAGGAATCTGGGTGTGGCCATCTTAAATCCTTCTTACTCCTTCAATTCTCTACCACACAGGTGGCTGTCAGGTTGGCCGGCCCAGGCCCATTTGTCTGCAGCTTCACTATCGTTTCCTTTACATGATAGTCAAGGGCTACCTTCCTATAGTGATTTTCTGACCATTTCTCCATAGTGTGAAAACTGTCCCAATGGCTCTTTTCCTTGAACATAAAACTTAAATTCCTAATCTAAGTTGGCATTCAAGGTCAACAATGATTGGCCTCAACCTGCTTTCCCACCCCTAATTTATGATCAGCTTCCCTGCTTTTTCGGTCTGGGATGTCCTTGTCCCCATCTTTGCCTACTAACATTCTCTTGCTTCTTCAAACCCGTTTCCTTGAAAACTTCCCAAATCACCCTTGTTGGAACCCATTCATCCCAAACTCGCTCTTTCACAGAAGCTGATATTTCTGTTGCAAAATTATTTTCCTTTGCTCTGAGTGACCCCAAGTCTGCTTCTCCCCCACCACCCTAGGTGTCAGACTTCCAAAGGTGTGGGCTGTGTCTTATTCATTGTCCTGGTCCCTACAGCGGCAAGAGCACGCTGGCAGTGGGCAGGGCAGGAGACCCGGGCATGCTTCGTGAAGAGAATTCTCTGGGCTATGAAGTCGGCAGCATGCTGTAGGGCAAACTTCAACCAGGCTGTGGGAGGAGAGCTCAGTGGGGCACAGAGAAGATGGGTGTTGCCAGTGAGGGTGCTGGTGACTTGGCCACAAAAAGCTGGGAGAATGGGTTCTTACCAGCCTCCTCTCCTTCCTTCATGGACTGCTCTATGGCAGCCCTGATGCAGAGCTCACGGGCCCGGATCCCTGGGACGTTGTTGCTGTCAGATACAGCTTCCAGCACAATGGAGTCGATGCTCAGGCAGGCCGCGTTGTAGTACTTGGCCATGCTGATGGCGGTGGCTGACTTTCCTATCAAAAAGACGAGGGGGTTGAATTTAATGGTGCTCATTTGCTCAGTGTCCCACACAGAAAAGGTCTCAAGAACAGAGGTCCCTGCAAAGTGATCTCTCTGAGTGCTCTGCCTCCTTCCCATGTGGCTGGAGGTGTCAGCAGCAAAGAGAAGGAAGACCTCAGCCTGGAGTCAGGGCCGTGGGTCTGATTCTAACCCTGCCACCGATGTGTGCGTGCTGTGGCAATCTGCATCCTCACTGGGTTTTTCCTCAGTTTAAAAAACAGATTCTTTTTTTCTTTTTTTTGAGATGAAGTCTCACTCTGTCACCCAGCCTGGAGTGCAGTGGGGAGATCTATGCTCACTGCAACCTCCACCTCCCGGGTTCATACGATTCTCCTTCCTCAGCCTCTCGAATAGCTGGGATTACAGGTGCCCACCACCATATCTGGCTAATGTTTTGTATTTTTAGTAGAGATGGGGTTTCACCATGTTGGCCAGGCTGGTCTTGAACTCCTAACCTCAAGTGATCCACACGCCTTGGCCTCCCAAAGTGCTAGGATTACAGGTGTGAGCTACTGCACCCGGTCTGTTTAAGAACCAGGTTCTATCAGATGATCTTTAAAATACTTTGTAGTTCTTCCTGTCTCTGATTCTAACAGGAAGCCTTTTTTATTTTAAAGAATAACTTGTGTTGATTTCTTTTCTCATTTCAAGGTACTTTCATTCAAAAAAAAAAAAAAAGAGCTGACAATTCAGATATAACAGACAAGAGAAAAGAAAAAAAAAATCCATCATCCACTCATTCAGGGATAGTACAGTTCGCCTATGGTGGCTAAGTACACACGTAACTGTATTTCTTATAAAAAAAGAAATAGGTTATGTGGTAGGCTGAATAAGGGCTCCCCCAAAGATTTCCACATCCTAATTCCTGGAACCTGCAAATATGCTACCTTCTAGGGTAAAAGAGACTTTGCAGATGTGATTAATCTACAGATCTTGACATGGGGGATTAGCCTGGATTATCCGACTGGGCACAATGTAATCACATGCGTCCCCATGAGAGGAGAACAAGAGGGTTGGAGTCAGAGCAGGTCAATCGACCATGGAAGCAGCAGGAGAGACTGGGAGATGCTATGCTGATGGCTGGGAAGGAGGAGGAAGGGGCCAGGAACCAAGGGATGCAGGCAACATTTCTAGAAGCTAGAATAGACAAGGAAACGGATTGTACCCCAGATCCTCCAAGAAGGAACACAGCCCTGCTCACCCATTTTAGACTTCTGTCCTCCGGACCTATGAGAGTATAAATTTGCATTATGTGAAGCCATGAAGTTTGTGGTCACTTGCTATATTAGCAATGGGACACTAATACAAACTACACACCACGAGTATGGCACCCTTTCTCATGTAAAATGATATACCATGAACAACTTCCTATTCATTCAATACACCTGTATGACACTGTTTTTACTGTGGTAAAATATACATAAGAGCTATCACTTAAATCATTTCTAAGTATATGGTTTAGTGGTTCTAAGTACATTCACATTGCTGTGCCCCCATCACCTCCATCCACCTCCAGAATGCTGTCATCTTCCTGAACTGAAACTCTGTACCCATTAAACTGTAACTCCCCAATACGCACCACTCTCCCAGCCCCTTGGAAACCATCATTCTGTTTTTCTTTCTGTCTCTACGAATTTGACTAACCTGGGTACCTCATCTAAGTGGAGTCATACAGTGTTTATCCTTTTGTGACTGTCCTATTTCACCTTGCATAAGGTCCTCAAGGTTCTTCCGTGTTGTAGCACATGTCAGAATTTCCTTCCTTTTTTTTTTTTTGAGATGGAGTCTTGCCCTGTAGCCCAGGCTGGAGTGCAATGGCATGATCTCGGCTTACTGCAACCTCCGCCTCCTGGATTCAAATGATTCTCCTGCCTCAGTCTCCTGAGTAGCTGGGATTACAGGCACCTGCCACCACACCCGGCTAATTTTTGTATTTTTAGTAGAGACGGGGTTTCACCATGGGGGCCAGGCTGGTCTCGAACTCCTGACTTCATGATCCACCCACCTGGACCTCCTAAAGTGTTGGGATTACAGGCGTGGGCCACCACGCCCTGTCCATTTCCTTCCTTTTTAAGGCTGAATAGCATCACATTGTACCATATTGTTTTTTCCATTCAGCCACTGATGGTCATTTGGATTGTTTCCACCTTTTGGCTATTGTGACTAATGCTGCTATGAATATGGGTGTACAAGATGCTGTTTTTAATGGCAATAAAATTCACTATATAGATGTACTGTGGCCTGATTAACCAGTCCCCATACCGAATGTTACAGTTGCTCCCGAGTTCCTATTACAGCATACAGTGCTGCAGTGAACATTCAAGCAGTTCATCTTGTCCACATCATTAATTATTTTTCCTAAGAAATTTTTAGAAGGAACATTGCCAGGTCAGAGTCTGCACATATATTTCTTTCTCTTTTAAATAATTTAATGTCTTGGATTTTTTTCTCTAATATTTTAATATTTTAAATTATGGAAAGAATACAATTCAAACAATTCAGAGATGTATACATTCCAAATGAGGTGTCTTCCCTCTCCTTCTTAATCCCCTCTCTGAGGTCAGCAATTTAACAGTTTGGGGATAATCCTTAAGTATATGGATTATAAACAAAAGAGTCTCTTATTGTCTTCAAAAGTTATATGTGCTAACTTCACCATAAACAAAAGGGGCAAAATAACTTATACTGATCAGTCTGATTTTGACATAGACTGTTAAGCTGTTCTTCATGAAGATTCTGTGAAAGCTGTAAGGTTCCATAAAAATGCCAGGCTTGTTATTACTGTAGTTCACACTCTAATAGGCTTTTCACCTGCAGATGGAAAGTGACTGAGCCTCCACTGGACAGGGCTGGTGGCTCTTTCCAGGTCAGTGCATTTTTAGTGTTAACTCTCCAGTTGTCTGCAGTTTCTGCGGGTCCATCAACCATCCTTCTGTCATTCCTTTTAGTGCAACCGAAAATGGCCTGAGCCTCTGCAGGTGTGTGTGTGTGTATGCGGGGTCTTCAAAACATTTCCAGTTATGTTCTTACTTGACTTGTTTGATTTCTGCCTGTTGCCCACAGATCTGGCCTTCTACTTTTTAGGTCCTGGTTTACAACTTCTCAAGGAAAGGTTCTTCAAAGGAAGGGGTAATGAATTGTGACATTTTAAGATTCCTGGGCCTCTCAGTGATTAGAACATCAAAAATGCTCCATAAATGTTGTCTGTATGAGTGATAGTAATTGGGTCAGAACAAGATTTCACGGCCCTTCGTCAAGTAAGCTGAAGCTGATAGAGGTGGCAGGGCATCCTCCCAACATCCCTCTACTCTGCCGCTTTCTAACTGGGTGACCTTGGGCAGACGTCCTTGAATTTCTCTGAACCTTAGCTGCCTATAAGGTAGGGGAAGTCAAATTCTCTTTTCTGAGTGGTTCTGAAGTTTGAATAGACAAATGGATGGGAAGGAGCTCTGTAAACTGCAAATTACTATACAAATAAGATTTTTTTTTCCATTGTAGGTGATTTTGCTCCTTTGGGTTGATGGTGAAGTTAGCATATGTAATTTTGGAGATAATAAAGGATTCTTTAACAAGAATCCTTTGTTTATCAAGGGCTCACCCCTTGACTGGTTTATGGTTAGGAAAATATTTATTGAGAATATTTACCATGTGATGGAAGCTTCTTTTCAATGAGGATTCACACTGCAGATATTGTTATAATTGTGAATGCTAATAGTCATCATAGTAATAAAAATGGTAACATCAGCAGCTTTTTGAGTATTTACTATGTGCCAAGTATTGAGATAAGCATTTTATATAAATGTTCTCATCACATTCTCATGACTACCCTATAAAATAGATAGTGTTAATACCACTTTACGGACAGGGAAACTGAGCACAGACAACTTAATTTTCCCAAAGGTACACAGATATAAACGTGTAATCGCTACCCTATGCTGCTCCTCAAATAAAGTCATTAGTATTTGCCATGACCACACAGCTGATGTTGCCACTCTGGAAGCCGCAGAGTTTACAGAGAAGACATGACTGCTGGTCTTAACCTCCCCTCAGAATTGGTGCATACCTGATAAGGGTGTCCCATGAATGATAATGGCGATGCCTTTCCGGTTCTTGGCCAGGCGGCCTTCTGCAGAAATGTCAATGCCCAGGTGGCGAGCGATTGCTTTGCTCACTGGGTTGTTTTCTACCTCTCCAACTTCCTCCATGGAGTGGCTGTCAATGCTCTGAAGCTTGTCAGCTGCAAATTTAAAATATATGCTGTGTGCACACATGGCATGGATGCTACACAGCCAGAATTTACATGGGTACTGATGGAAATGGGAATGGATATTTCTTTTTAAGTGCTGTTTTTTTTTTTTTTTTTTAATGGCAAACATTGCAGCAGTCCCCACTTGTAGTATATGAGAAGGCCCTTTTGGGCTAATAATTTGTTTATAGCTACTAACATTTATAGCTAATAATTTGTTTAGAGCTTCTAAAATAAAAAAAAAAACAGATTTTTTGACTCTACTTTTATTTTGGGGAATCTCTCTTGCTGAAAAGTAGAAAGGACATTTGTGTGGAGAGCAGGATGGCTTACAGTGGCAAAATACTAGAAATGAGTGAAATCTGCAGCATTAAGGGAAATGGCTGAATAAATGATAGCAAATTCCTATTATAGAACCAATACACAGCAGCTATTAAAATGATGACTTCGGTATCAGAGACTAGTCAACTATAGCCCACAGGCCAAATCTGTCCTGCTGCTCGTTTTCGTAAATAAAGTCGTATAGGAAAACAGCCACATCCTTTGATTACATCTTGTCTTTGTCATCATCGCCACCCTCCAAAGGCAGGGTTGAGTAGTTTCAGCAGAGACTGTATGGCCTTCAAAGCCCAAAATATTTACTATCTGGCCTTTTATGGGAAAAGTTTGCCAAACCTTGATTTATCAAATGCATTGGCCTAGAGGAACGTCTAGAAAAAAGCAAGTTGCAGGATCCTATGTGTATGAATAGTTTGTAGAGTAGTGTGCAGCCAGATACATAGTCATCACACATATATTCAGTGTTTTAATAACAAAACTAGGATGACACTCTGAATTTTGTTCTGTAACTTGCTTTTCACATAATACATCTTGGACATCTTTCCATTTACTTGAATACAGGTCTAGCTCATTCTTTTTTTTTTTTGAGATGGCATCTTGCTCTGTTGCCAGGCTGGAGTACAATGGCACCATCTCAGCTCACTGCAATCTCCGCCTCCCGGGTTCAAGTGATTCTCCTGCCTCAGCCTCCCAAGTAGGTGGGACTACAGGAGTATGCCACCACGCCTAGCTAATTTTTTGTATTTTTAGTAGAGACGGGGTTTCATTGTATTAGCCAGGATGATCTCGAACTCCTGACCTTGTGATCCGCCTGCCTCAGCCTCCCAAAGTGCTGGGATTACAGGCGTGAGCCCCCTCGCCCGGCATAGCTCACTCTTTTTAAACAGCTGCTAAATAACTCCCACTGTATGGCTTTGTCACAATTTCACTAGTTCCCTACTGATGGGCATTTAGATGGTTTTCATGTTTTTTCATCCTAAGCATTGTGGTATGCTTTATTCTCTGTGGGATGTCCAGGGTCAGCCCTGGAAGAGCCCAGCCATGGGGAGCAGAGTCAGGGTGTATGAGGTGGGGAAGGCTGCTGAGAGAGACCAGGAGCCACTTGGGGGCCCGTCATTATAGCCAGGTTGGATTAATTATGAGGCATGGAGCCAGGAATTTCTGTCTTTAATCTCAGTTTTGCCATTACATGCTCCTGATTTAATTTACTCACCTGGTTGATGAGGGCTATGAATGACGACTTAACTCCCTAAAGATCTCCTGAGCCTCGCCCATGATTCCTATTCTGGGGGTGGGCACAGGACAAGGTTGCTTATGCCTTGTCATGGTTTACAATGACCAGCAAACGGCCCCCATGAACCTAGTTTCACTGAATCTAATTTTCTAAATATGGTTCCAACATCTTGTAAAACTTGGGGAAAATAAATGCCAGAAAATGGGCCCATAATGCCGGGAGGTCAAGAGAAGAGCTCTCTAATGGTCCAACTGGGGGGACACTGGGGAGAATGTCCCCCATCCCCATTATGTTTCTCTAAACACCTCCCAGTCTGCCGGAATCTTAGCATGAAAGATTCAGGCCTTCATTTAGTCTACTTGAAACACAAATTACTGTGACAAGAATGTATTGTATGCTAAGCTCATCAGCCAACTCTCAAGCTTGTATCCTAGTGTGAGCAGCAGATCAGAGCTTCTCCAGAGGGCAGCTGTGGTGGGCAGGGCAAGATGGGCTAGGAGCCATACTAGGAGGCTTGGAGGAAGTGAAAAGGTACTGAATATTGTCTTCCTACTTCTGCTTGGAGAGAGCTAGTATCAAAACATTAAAATGCTCGGTTACTTTGGAACATGATTTTTTCCAGGCTTTCCTCATCCTCCTCTTCCTCTAGATAGGTTTTGGACTCAACCAACAGGGCGTGCCACTCTTCCAGGTTGGATGTGACAGAGATCCCTCGGCTCAGCGATGTCCTCTTCGTGCTGTTAGAGGTTCCTTGATCTGATGAGGTCATATCTTCCTCTTCTGCCAAGGAGCAAAGGATGAAAACACCAGGGGAAGAGTTAGGAGGGGGACAAGGGAGATGGGGGCAGAAAAGGAAAAAAAAGATGAAGAGGAGATTCACCATACGGGTTCCCATCACCCTGGACCATTCAACCCAAATAAACAAGAACTGCAGTCAGTTGGCTATTCCTCAGTCTCTCTGTGTACAGTGTTTCTACATTTTGACATTTGTTTAGGAACTAAAATCATACATTTGCTTAGAAAATGTGGAAAACTCAGAGGAGTCAAAAATGATGGAATTCAGCTACAAAAAGAGGTGGAGATAGACAAAGAAATGGTGACAGAGAAATTGTACTAAATTTTATCATACCAGCACAGGAGAGTTGCAGCCTCTCAGACTTTTAATTTTTAATTGTTTGAAACTAAGCTTGAGGTTTTATTGTACATACTGATGTGTAGCCTGCTTTCCTCTTTAATTTATCATGACCATTTCCTGTGTCATCATTAGGGACAGCTATCCTTTCATTGGCCCAACACCTTCCTCATTGATTGCCCCTTGTTCTATAGCATTTCAGGGGTGCAATGGGCTGTGATTGTATGAGGTGACCCCCCTACTACAGGGCAAGACATTCTCTTTGTCACACAAGGTAGAAATTGAGCCTGAGGGGTTGCAGTTCTCTTGTGAATGGTGGCCGTGTGACTTGGGGCTGCGGGCCTTCCCTGGAAGGAAGGGAGGCAGAGAAGGACGATCTATAGCGTGAGAGCAGAGCGAGTAGAGACAGGCAATGGTGAGCAGGGCGTGCGCCTTTCTGGGTTCCCTCTGCACCCACTGATCCTGGCTTAGACTGCCTTCCATTGGGCCAAATAGATAAGTGAGCCCACAGTCATGGTGTCTGAGGAGAAGGGGAGCACCAAGGCCTTCTCTGCCTTTGGGAGGTCCTTTGTACGTTGCAGCCCTTGCCGCCCCTGCCTTGGGCTGCTGTGCAGTCTCTCTGATGGTGTGTCTCTCCTCGCACTCTCTTCATGACTGTGAGTTCTCAAAGGCAGGGATTCATTGCATTTTTTATTATTTTTTTCCCAGCACTTTTTTCACTATTTTTTTTCCCCACCACTTCAGTTCAGTGCTTGCAACACAGTGGGTCCTTGTGATGGGCTTAATCGTGTCCCTTCCCAATTCAGATGTGGAAGTCCTAACCCCCGAGTATCTCAGAATGTGACCGATTTGGAGATAGGGCCTTTAAAAAGGTAATTAAGGTAGGATGTGGTCACATGGGTGGGCCCTAATCCAGTAGGACTGGTGTCCTTATGGGGAGAGGAGATTAGGACACAGACACACACAGAAGTAAGACCAGGCGAAGACACAGGGACAAGACAGCCAACTGCAAGAAGGGATTCAGAAGAAAGCAACCTTGCTGACACTCAGCCTCGGACTTCTAGCCTTCAGATGTGGGAGAAAAGAAAATTCTGTTGGTTAGGCCACCCAGTCTGTGGCATTTGCAATGGCAGCCCTAGCAAACTCAAGGAACATGACTAGGAGATAGGGTGGGTGGCAGCTGCCTTCTCTCATCTTCTCCTTTTAAGCCAAACTAGTGGTCTCTGACTAGCTTCTATTTCCTGGACAATGAGACAGGTCTAATGGCACGAAAAATTACTCCATTCAATCCATTAATGCATTCACTCACACAGCACCCATTTCTTGGGCACTATTGGGTCAACTGCTGTTCCATGCACTGGTTTTACACGTGGGGAATATTTGATCAATGCCTTTACAGGGACTTCTTGGCTAATGGTGGAGGGAGCGTGAAGAAAATAATTACATGTATGACTGTTACACAGATGAAAGCAAGTAAGAACAACGTAGGTACCTTTCCAGGATGAGGTTACAGAGAAGCAGGAAAGAGAAGACGCATCCTCATAAGTCACACAGTCCCACAAGTCAGTGAGGAACCTTTATGGGCAAGCACACAAGAGCCCCTGGGCAGATGATGGGATAACTCAGGGGTGGTGGGCCAGAAAGGGCACCATTCTGAGAGCACAGGACAGCTCTGTGATTGGAGTTTGGCCTGAGGACTATGGAGGGGTTGGTCTTTTGCTTGAGGGAATGCCCACCCCCTGCTTTTAGAGCACCAATTTCTACCTTTCTACATTACTTTGCCTCACCTAGGTCTACCCAAAGGAGGCAGTGGTTACCATCATGGACTCTGGAGTCGGAGAGCCCTGGGCTGGAATCCTGATTCTGCCACTTAAAACTGTGGACCTGGCCTCTCTGTGCTTCAGTTTCTCATCGGTACATGCAAAGCCCTCAATGTGGCATCCAGCAAGTGTTATTCCATCTGTATTAGCAGTTTTTAGGTTGTACTACCCAAATTGGGCCCTAGTGACAGCAGAATGTGTTCCAGCCTATGCATCCATAAAATGGGGATAACACAACCCATTTTGTAAGGGTTAGAAATAAAATACACAAGGCAGACAGCACCTGCCCGGCACCTGGCAGGTACTCAGAAATGGGTTGGTTCCATGGCAGGGGTAGTTCAGGGGTGCGAAGGCAACGGTTAGTGCCAGGGGTTCTCCATGTTGAGTTCTCACCATTCTCCTGTGCCAGATTCTCCAGATATTTCACCCTCATCTGCTCCTCTTTTGACTTCTTCATCTCCTTAAAGTACTCGTACAGTTCTGGGGGCAGCTTCTCTCCAGGGTTGCGGGGAGGCAGCAGCAGGGTGTTGTAGGAATCATAGCCCTTCAGCTTCCGCAAGATCTGCTCGAGGGGAGAACGGGAACCCTGTTGGTCTCACTAGGAATCTCCCTGCAGGTCACTGATTTTGTAAAACTTCTGCTCCTGCCTGAGGCTGAGACTTATACAAATACTTTCTGGATTTCAAAGAGTGGGGCCCTTTGGAGAGGTCTCAGAAGTAGGGCTGAGCTCTGAGCCTGTGGGGATACATGGATCTTTATTTTGCTCCATTTCAGCCTAGGCATTTCACATGTGGAAATAAATTTTCTTCTTGTTTTAAGAATAATATATACTCTTTTCCTTTTTTTTCCCCCATGACAAAAGTTCAGAACTCCATTATCTACCTTGAGTGACACATTAATTCTTAAACAATATTGTGGTTAGCAATTTTACACTAAGTAAGGGTATGGTCTCATACATAGAGGATCCAAGGAAAAAAAGAGGTAAAATAGTAGTAAGTATGTGCACGTGTGCACACGTGTGTGAATGTGTACTAGGGCTGCCAGATGAAATACAAGATGCCTAGTTAAATTTGAGTTTCAGATAAACAATGAACAACTTTTATTTATTTATTTATTTATTTTTGGAGACAGAGTCTCGCTCTGTCGCCCAGGCTGGAGTGCAGTGGCCCGATCTCGGCTCACTGCAAGCTCTGCCTCCCGGGTTCACACCATTCTCCTGCCTCAGCCTCCTGAGTAGCTGGGACTACAGGTGCCCGCCACCACGCCCGGCTAGTTTCTTTTGTATTTTAGTAGAGACGGGGAATAACTTTTAGTATAAATATGTCCTGTGTAATATTTGAGACATACTAAAAAAATTTGTTATTTATCTGAAATTCAAATTTAACTAGACAGCCTGTATTTTTTTCTCCTAAATCTGGCAATACTAGTGTGTATGTGTATTTATAAGACACAGTAAAATTAAGTTTTAAAAAGCATTTATTTCTTCTACAACCTGATTTATTGGTAGCAAAAATCTGTTTTGTTAGATAATCCTTCTTCAGGATCCCCATTTTTAGTTATTTGAACACCACTGCCAATAAGTTCGATGTAAATATTTGAACACCACTGCTAATAAGCTCCATGTAAAATAAGATCCATGTAAATTCTAAAATTTACATGGAAGGGCAAAATTAAAGTATTAATGAAAAGGAATAAAAGATGGGTATTGCCCTACCAGATGACAAGCCTTATCAGGAAGCTGTAGTAATAGACAAAGTGGCAATGATGCTGGGACAGACACACTGACCAATGAAATAGAAGAGAAAGCTCAGAATTGACCCATTATTTATGGAACTGTGATAAAGGATACAGGTAGCATAGAGAATCAGTGGGCAAAGGAGGCAATATGCCAAAGACTGGCTGATGCAGGGCACAAAGGCCTGGCAAACAAGCAGCAACTGGGGCAACTCCAAAGGGCCAACCCAGCTCCGGAGCTTCCTGTGCAATTAGCTGAAGTCTCTGTTGCCATTTCATCACAGTTCATCTCGCTCTGCTCAACTCTGCTGTCCTATTCCTCACAGGTGTTCCTGAGACTGCCCCCAGGAAACCTCCCACATGCAAATCTCAAGTCTTAGATTGTGCTTTCCACGGAGCCTGACTCTCAACAGAAGGTGCTGTGCCCCCAGAAGCCACTAAGGATCTTATAAGAATCTGCCCCATAGGGGCAGGTTCCCATTCTGAGAAAAACTTCTGGGAGCAGACTGCAAACTAAGCGGGCTATCAACATTGGAAGCAAAGAAGACAGAAGATTCAAAGGTTGAGTCGGGGAGGGTCCAGAGGAAGCAGAATCCCCCCTCACCTAAGCCACCTTCAAATTCCTGACCCACAGAAAGCACAAGATGACAAACGTTTACTGTGTTAAGTTGGTAAGTTTGGGGCTAATTTATTATGCAGCAAATGATAACAAATACAGCGTTGGGCTTCATGGACAGCAATACCTTATGAGGAAACAATGGAGCATCACATTTAAAATAGTCAAGTCAAGAAAATGTAAGCCAAGAATATTGTATCTGATCTTCAAAAGTCACAGATAAATTGTTATGAATGTTTGAATACTCAGAGAATATCATTCCCATGATCCCTACCTGAGAAATCCACCAGAGAATGAACTGTAGATAATCCAGAAGTGATTGGAGAAGCTTCATTGTAAGGATTGGTGTTGGGCATTCAATATGCCTTAGTGTAAAACTAAGACTCCACGATGGAAATTAAGTCCTGACACCTTAATACTATAAGCTCTGACAATATAGATAAAATACAAGTAGCAAATATGGGGGAAGGGTACATGAGATGACTACTCAGCTGGTATTAACTGGAAATAAAGTCATTTTAAATTAGAGGATGGAAAGGGGAGAGGGAAAAAGAGATTACTAGCTAATTTTAATATTGCTCATAGGAGGGAATTAAGAGGCTGTTTCAAAGAGTAGGACACTAAGGTTATTAGACAAAGGTGTAGCTCAAGGTAGGGCAGCAGGGTGGGGAGCATGAGATGCGGATCTGGGGGAACTGCTGGAACACAGCACAGAGGCCTCACCATGCTTATGGATAATAGGACTCGGTAGTCTTACTATTAGTAGGAATATTGATATTACTATTTTGAAGCTATTTATTAATTATTTTATTTTATTTTATTTTGAGACAGGGTCTCACTCTGTCACCCAGGCTGGAGTGCAGTGGTATGATCTTGGTTTACTGCAGCCTCGACCTCCCAGGCTCAACTGGAACTCCCACCTCTGCCTCTCGAGTAGTTGGAATTATAGGCATGTGCCAGCATGTCCAGCTAAATTATTTTGTACCTTTTTTTTTTTTTTGGAGACAGAGTCTTACTCTGTCACCCAGGCTGGAGTGCAGTGGCACGATCTCAGCTCACTGTAACCTCCGTCTCCCGGGTTCACGCCATTCTCCTGCCTCAGCCTCCCAAGTAGCTGGGACTAAAGGCACGTGCCACCACGCCCGGCTAATATTTTTATTTTTTATTTTTTATTTTTTAGTAGAGACGGGGTTTCACCGTGTTAGCCAGGATGGTCTCGATCTCCTGACCTCGTGATTCACCCGCCTCGGCCTCCCAAAGTATTTTGTATTTTTTTTTGTAGAGATAGGGTTTTCTATGTTGCCCAGGCTGGGCTCAAACTCCTGAGCTCAAGCAGTCCTTCTGCCTTGGCCTTCCAAAATGCTAGGATTATGTGTGTACAACTGTGCCTGGCTAAATGTATATTTTATAAGATAAATTGATAAGTAAGTTTATATCCATGATTTTCAAGAGAAAGCAGAAACAAATATATCATCAAAGAATTTAGATAAAATCCTATAATCTTAAATTGGGATTTGAAACACCATATGTGTTATGATTTTTTTCCCCTCTTAAAAATCACATTTCCTAGTTCTATTTACTAAAAAGACCTAGAAAGTCACAATCCAGTGGTCCAGACTGTGATCTCTAAATGCCATTTCATACTAAAAGGAACAAGGGCTCCTTGGAAAAATGATTGGCTCCAGATCTGGGCAGGAAATGAACCTGTCAAGTCTGGGACATCTTAGGAGTGTCCTCCCTGCCAGTGGGTAACAAGACCTCCCCTCCCCTCTAAAACTGTTAGTAAAGCCCATGTAGGGAGCCTGGACTTCCACGTCCATTTGATGGTAAAGAAATGCCCCTCTTCCCCTCTGCTGGGGTGGTGTCAGATGAGGTCTAGTGGAGAGTCAGAACTTTTGTCATTACCCAGTGGTCCTGGATAATATGGCTACCCCTCTACCTTTCCATGCAGAGTCTGTGGAGGCTGTGTGGAGAGTAGCAACAAGGCACTCCTGCCTCTCCCAGCCAGGAAGGTATCAATGGAGGCCTTGCAGACAGCCAGAAATACCACTCCTGCCCAGCAGTAATGAAGAGCTCCTCCTACTGTTTGTCAAAGAAGGCCAAGGAGGGAACCTAGACTATTACCTGCATCTGACAGTAAGAAGGCAGTGGCCGGGCGCGGTGGCTCAAGCCTGTAATCCCAGCACTTTGGGAGGCCGAGACGGGTGGATCACGAGGTCAGGAGATCGAGACCATCCTGGCTAACATGGTGAAACCCCGTCTCTACTAAAAATACAAAAAACTAGCGAGGTGGCGGGCGCCTGTAGTCCCAGCTACTTCGGAGCCTGAGGCAGGAGAACGGCGTAAACCCAGGAGGCGGAGCTTGCAGTGAGCTGAGGTCTGGCCACTGCACTCCAGCCCGGGCGACTGAGCAAGACTCCATCTCAAAAAAAAAAAAAAAAAAGAAAGAAGGCAGTGCTCCCTTCTCCTTGCCCAAGTTGTTTCAGAAAAGGCCAATTAAAACAAAATTTAAATAAGGTCCAGAGTCTCATAACATAATACCAAAAATGCCCAGGTTTTAACTAAAAATCCTTCATCATAGTAACAAACAGGAACATTTCAGCTTGAATGATAAAAGAAAATGAATAGATACCAACTTCAAGGTAATAGTGATATTAGTTATCTTTCAGAGATTCTAAAGTAGCCATCATTGTAATGCTTTAGTGAACAATTATGAACATACTTGAAGCAAATAAAAAAAAGAAAGTCTTAGCAAAGAAACACAAGATATAAAAAAGAACTAAATGAAAGTTTTAGAACTTAAAAATACAGTTACCAAAATAAAAGCTCACTATGTGGGCAGAATGAAATGGATGGAGAAGAGAATCAGTGAACTTGAAGATAAAATAACAGAAATTAACTTACTCTGGATAACAGATAAAATAGTCTTAAAAAAAAAAAAAGAAAAGAGCCTTAAAGAACTATAAAACGGTAACAAAATATCTGAGTGTTATTTGAGCCCTGGAAGGAGAGCAGAAAGAGCATGAAGCTGAAAAAGGTACTCAAATGAATAATGCCTGAAAAATTTCCAAATTGGAAAGAAGATAAAGATCAACAGATTCAAGAAACTCAGCAAATCCCACACTGAATAAACCAAAAGAAATTTATGCCAAGACACATTATAGTCAAACTTCTGTAAACTAAGACACAGAAAAATTCCTCAAAGAACTGAGAGAGAAATGAAATCTTCCCTACAGAGGAAAAAAAATAATTCAAATAACATTGAATTTCTCATCAGACCACGGAGGCCAGAAGAAAGTGGCATATATTCCAAGGGATGAAAGAACCGTCAGCTCAGAATTTTATATCCAGTGAACAAATCTTTCAATGATGAGGGGGGAGGTCAAGGCATTCTCGAAGGAAAACTAAGAAATTTCTATCCGCAGGCATACCCTAACAGCAGAGCTAAAAGTAGCTCTCTAAACAGGAAGTTAATAATAAAAGAAGAAATCTTGGCATATCAGAAAGGAAGAAAGAACAGAAAGAGTAAAAAGAGAGACAAATATAATACATTTTCCCTTTCCTCTGGGGTCTTCAAATGTTTGTTCAGCAGTTGAAACAATAATTATAGTGCTAGCTAATATAAGAAAAATATTTAAGACAGTTATATTAAAAATCGGAAGGCTGAAGGGAGTTAAATGGATGAAAGTTTTCTAAATTACACTAGAACTGGTAAAACGTCAATACCAGTTGATTATAATGTTATGTGCAGATAACGTAATACCTATAGCAATAACTAAATGAGCTATACAAAGAGATACACCCAAAAAATACTCTGAGTAAATAAAAAAGGAATTTTAAATTACGTTGAAGTAACTGACAGGAAAGTAGGAAAAAGTAAACAGACCAAAAACAATACAACATGCGATGGTAGACTTAAGTCCTGACATAGCAATAATTACACTAAATGTAAACTGTCTAAATATATCAACTAAAGTCAGAGATTGGCAAAAGATATTTTTAAAAATGATCCAATTACATGCTGTCTACAAGTAACTCAATTTCAAATACAATGATATTGGCAAGTTGCTACGTATGGTTCTTTACTGTTTGAATTTTGACCATGAACATGCATTAGCTTTTCAATTAGCTGCTTAAAATGTCTAGGATTCTACTCAGGTCAAGGGAAGTAGCTCAGAAAAGGCTCTAAAGAAGTGATCACTAAATTGACAAGGAAGAATTCAAGGGGAAAAAGATGATAGGAAAGGCCAGGAGGATGTTATTGCATGCAGAGAAAAGAGCATGAGTACATAGCAGGGTCCAGCACGTGTAGAAAAACAGAGTTTGGCTTTGGCCTCTGCTCACCTTTTCTTCTATGAGATATTGCTGATCAAATTCTAAGGAATAAAACTCAATGGGGAAGTTGCAGGGATTCTTCACTATCACCTCGGCCTCGTCTCCAGGTGCACAAAGTAGCAGTGGCCCCAGATCCAGGACTGAAGGACTAAATTCCAGGCGTGGCTCTAGACCTTGCCCACGTGCCAGCAGGGTAAGCTTTTGAGCACTCTGGGCAATCTGAAACACCAGGGTTTGGCTGTAGAATTTCTGGAAAACATAAAAACAAAACAAGCATCTGAATTTATTTCCACTACATGTCATGTAAAACAAAACACCGCTGAGGGGAAAAAACTTATCTATTTAGATTAAGAGAGAAAACTTATAATAAAATTGCATAGGAGTAATTTACATTACTGAATTAATATAAGTACTGGGTATTTAGCATGGCAGGCATTGTACCAAGTGCTAGATATCAAATCCATTCTGGGCATCTAGCATTCCAGCACTTGTATCAAGTGCTTCATCATGTGTAGCAAGCCTTCTGAGTGTCACTGTCACATCCCTCGGATCTTCCAGTGTGCTCAGACTTCCAACTGCCACTGTCTGCGCCTCTGGGCCTACAGGTTCTCATTTCATGGACCCTGCTGCTCATGGGCAGGGGAGGGCAGGGCAGAAATGCCAGGGAAATGACACCATCTGGAATTAGTTATCAAGCAATGACTCTGGGGATTTCGGTAAAAAGACCCCAGCTCCCTTGCTCCCGAGGAGTGATGATTCTGAAGCGTGTGCTTTGCATATTTTCCCAGAGTTTGGCAGAATGCCAGAGCTGGGGCATTCAGTTCATCAGATACAATCACAACCAGATACTGGTCAATAGTGATATCATAACTACTCATATGTTTTCTCAAAATGGTACCCAAATCTACTTTCCATCCCATAGTTCCTAGTCTGATTTCACTGGGGAACCTATTAAACATGCAGATCCTCAGATTCCATCCCTAGAAACCCTGACTCTGTAGGGGCAGAGTAAGGCTGGGATTCAGTATTTTTAACCAGACGCCTAGGTTATTCTGGTATAGCTGGACTTGTGGCTTGGCTTGAGTGGAAATTAGGAAAATCACAATTTGAAGACCTCCTATGTTAGCTTGAAGGGGAAAAAGCAAATGGATGGAATATATACAGACATACACATAGATACACAATAAGATAAACTATTGGCTAAGAGGGGTTTCTATATAGTTATGGGCTTAGTACCTTATGATTCAAACTTCTATATTTTAATTGCTGCTTATGGAAATCTTTCTAAAACATTTCATTCATTTTCTTGAGCATGTTATAATGCCTAAGAATTGTTGGTCTGGATGTCATTGATTTCTTGGCACTGCTGATGTTGATGATGATGCAGATATATGGATTATATGGCCTGCAGGGCTAACCAATTCCTTGTATACAGCTAATAAATTTCTCTCTTAATTGGTGGAAACATTTTATTAACTTTGACCAATTCCAACTCAACATTCATGAAACTGCTTGAACAAATCTAGTTTTTTTTTTTTTTTCTTTTCTTTTTTTTTTTACTATATTTCCCTCATTAAGTAATGGAAAAAATCCACAATCTTGAGTAAACCCTTTTAAAATGTTAAGACTCTTTAAGAATGACAAACATATTGCTAATTTTCTTTTAAACGGACTGGGAAGATTTTGATAATGATAAAAACATGGGTTTTATTTTAGAATGAGATAGGAAGTTGTTTGTTTTTTCTCTTTCTCACTGAAGGTGCTTAAGCACTTCCTCAAAGCGATTACAAGGAAAATGGGAGTTAACCATAGCTCTTCTATAAAACACAGATCAATTTTTCTTTTAAAATAACAGAATAGAGAAAAATATATTTCCCAAGTGCCTTAGGTTTTGAATAAAAGTCTTTCCAGTGCAACCTCTTGAGATTCTCTCTGGTTCTAGGATTTTACTAATTTTACTATGTTCCTGATCAGAAGTAGCTTTGAGTTGATGATGTTCACAAAAGAAACATTTATGGGGCTCCAGGAGGCCATCTACCGGGACGTACTTCTCACGACTACTGATGATGATAGTTATTGAGAGACTTACTTACATAGAGCAGCATGCTGTGTACTTTATTCAATACTGTGCGTTTAATCTTCAAAATGACCTCAGGAGGTAGTCATTACAGGTTGACAATAAGTTATCTGAAACCCAGGGGCCAGATACTTTCAAATTCAGATTTTTTAAAATAGTAAACACAGTGTATATACCCTATGTTACCTAATACCCTCAGCAGGGTCTGGGACAGGTCCCCTGTAATCAAACACATTAATGGTTGGTGGCAAGGCTTGACTCTGAAAACTAAGTGGTACAAATAAAGGTTAAATGGTCTCATGTCAATTCAGATGAGATTTTTCTGCCAAATGAGTTTTGGTCCGAAGCTTATGAAATCTCAAAACCCCCACCCCCAGTTTTGGATCTTATTGGGTTTCAGAATTTCAAGAAGGGACTTTTGATATACAATATTACTATTTTTAATTTTATTTATGAGTGAACTGAGACTGAATGAGGCTAAGTAATTTCCTCAAAGACACACAGCATGTAAGTGTGCAGAGGCAGAAGGCTACTAAACTCGGCCTTCTGATAAAAATTGATATTTTAGTCTGATGATTCCAGACCACCAGGCCACACAGCTCCTATGTAAACCAGAAGTGCTTGAGATGCCATATTCAGAAATGCCAGGCACAGGTCACTCAAAGCTTCCCTTGAGACCCAAACAAGCATGGACTTTGAGTAAAGCTCAAAGAGGTCCAGAGAACCGAAATGAAGCCACGTTTCTTTAAAGCTCACCTCTTCTTTTGGCATGAATTTCACCTGCACGTTGGACTTCTCACCAGGATCCAGGACTCCAGAAATGGGCTGGATTTCGAAGATCCGTGTCTTTGGCTTTAATTCAGCACGTAGTTTCTGTCTTAAGTACTTCGGCATGTGTTTCTCCAGCTGGTTTATACATATTAGACAATTAGATCACCTTCTATGGAAAATGAGCTCATTTACCTTCCACTCACACAACCCACATTTCCTGAGTACCTCTCAGGTGTCAGGGAATGTGTAGATACCAGAGGTACAAAGATGAATAAGACATTCCACCTGACAGTATGGCCTGATAGGACCTCAAGCGCTGGGCTAAGGGCCCAGGTTTTATTCAGGAGGCAACTGTTGCCACTGAGTCTTTGAGCAGGAGGTTGAAATGATGAGCGCCAAGGCCTAGAGTTACAAATCTGGCTGAAATGGAGATGGAGAAAGGAGGACCAATGGGCCACAGCTCATTTACCTTGTCAACAGGCTTTTGGCTCTGGACAAACCATTCACAAGGCACTTGGAGATGATTGGAAAGCTGAATAGTTTCCACCAGGCACTGTCCACACTGAATTGTGGCAAAGTCCACTTTTCCATGAGAGAGAGTCATGGTTGGAATGGTCACCTTGGCTTGGACACGGATGTGAACTGTTGGCCCTCCAACCACCTGGAGAGGGTATAAACTGCAGTCATCATGTGGCATGGGGTTGGGGAAAACAAGAATCACAGGTCTGACATAATAACTGGATTATCTTAGGGCGATCACAAGCAGAGCTGGAAACCTGCAGGGCCGGGTGGGCCCAGTGGTGCCTTGTACCTTGATGGGCAGAATGACTTCTTTGCTTCCAACAGGAAGATTGGCCCCCTGTGAGTCAAATCTCACTTCAAATATTTCCGTTTCACAATGAGGCAGATTCTTTACACGATCTAGCTTGGTACTGAATCCTGGACCAAAACAAAAAATATTTCTTAGTGGGAAAGAGAAACAGCGAACAAGAGCTGCTCTAGAGAAAGCCCCCACTGGGTCAGAATGACTGCTCAAAGGATCACTGAATAGCCCAAGAATCCTTTTAGCTGATTCCAGAGGCACAAATGCTGTTCCAGGAGGACAGTACTGATGGGTTCCTTGTGAGAAATGACCAAGTGCAATAGGAAAGGGTCTCCCCAGCCTGGGTACCTGTCTCATGAAGGACACGCTTGTCTGCATGGAACGACACTGGAAAGTGACTGTTGTTGGTGATCTTGATGATGTGGGTTCGGACGTCGCCAAGGATGATGTAGCCAAAGTCCAGGATGTACTCTGGCAGCTGGACTCTGAAATGGTTAATAGACTTACTAGTCACTTTCAAACCTGGAAGGCTACTTTTCCAAAAGTGAAAGAGTCTGATTTTTTTTTTTTTTTCTACCTCTTGTGCACAATTTTATTCTCCAGAGTGGAGAACAACGAATGGCTACCCAAAAGGAGACTAGAAACAATGTTAACTCTCCCAGAGATTCACATCGCTGTTTTGGCCATTATCTCAGAACACGTTCAGTGTGGGCCCTTATGGACCTGAAGCAGAGCCTGTCCATTCGACATAGCTGTATTGTTCTCACTTGAAGAGGCAGAAACCTGCCCGGCTGGCTTGATGCTAGGGGATGGCAGATAACTGAGATGAATGGATTTCATTCCGCGATGATCAGCCAGTGTTTCAGGGAGCATGCCACACGAGGCAGCACTGCTTGCTCTGCTACACTCTGAAACAAGCACAGCACAGAAGGGCGGTCACTGGAAACCACTCACTTGGCCAGTTTGCAGCGACTCCGATGGCTGAAGCAGGTGTCATCCATAGGATCAGGGGTGGTTGTTTTCTGATGTTCTAGGACATAGCTTTGGACTATAAGTCTTTCTACCTCCATCTGGAGATGAGCACTTACCTGAAGCAAGAAAGAGGAGCAAGTCAGCAAATTCTTTAGGAACATGCATTCTCAACAGGGACAATATCACCCCCAAAGAGGCAAAAATTAGCTCTTGGAGGGTGGTGGAAAATATCTTAAATATTACAATGATTTGTGACCCCCAAAGGGCTACAGAACAGAAACAGATACACAGTATGTTTAAGGCATTAAATTTTTCCTGGGAAGGGTGTGGGAGGGTAAGCAAATCAGTATATCCATACCATGGAATACTCAGCAGTAAAAGGGAATGAATTATTATTATTATTATTTTTTGAGACGGAGACTTGCTCTGTCGCCCAGGCTGGAGCGCAGTGGCGCGATCTCCACTCACTGCAAGCTCCGCCTCCCCGGTTCACGCCATTCTCCTGCCTCAGCCTCCCAAGTAGCTGGGACTACAGGCACCAGCCACTGCGCCCGGCTAATTTTTGTATTTTTAGTAGAGACGGGTTTCACCGTGTGAGCCAGGATGGTCTCCATCTCCTGACCTCGTGGTCTGCCCGTCTCGGCCTCCCAAAGTGCTGGGATTACAGGCGTGAGCCACTGCGCCCCGCTGGGAGTGAATTATTGAGGTGCACAACTTGAATGGATTATAAGGGCATTATGTGGAATGAAAAAAGTGAATCTCAAAAGGTGATGTGCTGTATGATTCCATTTATATAACACTCTTGAAATAATAAAAGGCTCAAGATGGAGAACAGATGAGCGGCTGCCCGAGGTAAGGGACAGGGAGAGAGGGGTGGGTGTGGTTATAATCTAGTCACATGTAAGGCCAAAAACAAATGGAAAATGAGACTTAGTTCTCCTTGTTGAAAATAAGGGAAGAGGCTTCTCCTCCTCCCCTTTGCTTAGAGTATTTAGGTTAGAACATCTGTAATTTTAAGTTCTTTGAAATGTTATCTCTTTGAAATGTAGATAAATCTTTTAAAAAGTGAAACAAGCCTCTTGCCAGCTTTAGGACCCAGAAGTGTCTTTCTCAAGGACCTGGGAACCATCTCTTTGACCTGTAATCAACAAGGAAGATGAAGTCCCTAGTCCCAGTCTCTGGGAGACGATGGGAGCCTAGCTTCCATGGGGCCCTGCTAGAGAGATAAGTTTGTTTTTCCTTTGTCTGGGAGAGGATGGGAGCCTAGCTTCCATGGGCCCTGCTAGAAAGAGAAGTTTGTTTTTCCTTTGGATAAAGCCAATTAGTTAACACAGTTGGTCACCTCAATTACCATGTCGATTTAGGATAAACTATGTGTGACAAATGATGGTGTCAAGTCCTCTTACTTGAGACTAGCCATTATTTACTCTGAGAACATGAAATGGCTTGGATCTGGTTGGCTCTATAGGAGGGGCAGACTTCATTCTGTCTTTGCAATCTCTCAGCAGATTGCCTGCGATGTGCATTACATTCTGGTTTAATGCTTATTCAATAATAAAATTGTTTTCTTTCTCTTCTACCTTTGTGGATAGATTTTCTGGGTTGGAAGAAGATTTTGTTTTTAATTTTATTTCCCCAGGAAGCATGAGGAATCCTTGTGGTAATGGAATAGTTCTGCATCTTAATTGCAGTGGTGGGTTCACAAATCTATATGTGATAACATTGCACAGAACTGCACCACACACATACACACACGCATAGAAAAGTGGTGAAATCTGAATAAGCTCTGTGGCCTGTACAGATGTCAATTTCATGGATTTGATGTTGTACTATAGTTATACGAGATGTTATTGTTGGGAAAACCCTTTTTTTTTTAAAATTCCCTGTAAATCTACAATTATTTCAAAATAAAAAGGTAAAAAGTACATATCAAACTATTCAAGGAGATTACATTTTATATATAACACATAAAAATATTTCATGGAGAGTATTAGGAAAAAAGGTCTAAAATGGATTTTTAGGGAGTGATAATGGAAAAGGTTGACAAATACTGTTTGCAAAGGGCTAATCCTTAGGTCTAGGGCCCAGCAGGGAAGGTTAATGTGTGCCATGGCCCAGTGAGGCACAGGAGGTGAGAGTGGAAGTGTGACAAATTGGGAGAGGAGCAGGGTCCGCTGACAGCCCTCCCAGTTGTCCGGATTCTAGAGCAACAAAGCCAACTCTGTACTTGGCTCCTGAGCCACGAGTGGTCCACCCTGCCCTACTCAAGGGGACCAGCTTGGCTCTGCACGTCCCATCATATTCACAGAAACCCCACCCCACTGCTCTCCTAGGCTTTGATAAGGTGCAGCCTGGGAAACCAGTAAGCAGGTAGAGACACACCATTGCTTCCAGTGGGCAGCCTGGGGCTGGCAGGAGAAGGCAGAGGCTAAGAGATCATCTTAGCAGCTGGGCAGGCCTGGGTTCAAATCCTAGCTCTGTGCTTGCCTTGGGACATGCACTTCACTTCTGTAAAACTAAAATTTAGATGACAGCGGCATCATTCTCCCCCCACCCTCATTGTGGGAGGATTTTACAAGACAACAGTGCAGGTTAACCGTGTGGCACAGGCTTAGTATGAGTCCAGTAAGTGGTAACTGATGTTATTAATTATGATCATCCTTGGTGCTAAGGTTCACTTTTAGCATCTTGTACTTGAACCAGGCTTCTGCAAAACAAATAATCGCCAACGGGTTTTGGTGCTCCCAGTCTCTCCCATGACACCGTTCTCCCCCACATTAGAGCCGCCTCTTAACCAACCTAAGGGCTCTCTAGCCACATATATGATTCTTCCTTAGAACATATGCTGATGCACATTTGCATTTGGAAAGAAGAGCACAGGGGGATGGCAGCTGTCATGGTCAGGAATAGACTGTTAAAACAGGACTTTCAGGGGTGATGAGGGAGGACATATTGGGATTTTGCCTTCCTATCCCATCCTTTATTTATAAGCTGAGAAGCTCTCTCCTCCAGAGACCCTCACTTGGCTCCCACCCCTGTGGCACCACATGCTCCTGACTTTTCCAGAACCTTTTGGCCACCCCTCTCCCCCACTCAGATGCTGGGGTACTTTAGGGCTCCATTCTGAATCTGCCTTTTTTCCTGCTCACTAGACACACTTCCTAGGGAATCTCCCCATTTCCTGTGATTGCAATGATCATCTGATGACTCTCAAGTCACTTTCTCCAGCCTCTCTCTCTCTCCGAGGTGCCCAGCAGTGGTTCCGGTTCCCTATTGGCTGCTCTTCGCAGATGATACACAGTAATCTCACATTCGGTAGCCAAGGGAAGCAGCTGAACTCCTTTCTCTTCCCTCCCCTCCCACCAAGACCTCGTTTCTCCTCCTGAGTTTCCTATCTCAGTCCCCTCTCCTTACCTTGTCATCCAAGCAAGACTTAGAGGTCCCCTCAACCCCAAGCCCATATCCAGTCAATGCCTAAGTCTTGACCATTCTATTTCTGGAATATTCCTTGAACCAGTTTGCCCTGTCCCCACTGTCATCACCATTGCTTACAGCACTACCATCTCTCACCTAGAATTACTCCATCAGCTTAAAAAAAATTGTAGAGATGGAGTTTCATCATGTTGCCCAGGCCGGTCTCAAATTCCTGGCCTCAGGCCATCCTTGGCTTCCCAAAGTAATGCGATTATAGGAATGAGCCACTGCACCTGGCCCTGCAACAGCTTCTAAAAAAACTGATCTCTCGAATCTACTCTCATCATCCCCAAGTTCCTGTCCCCTCAGAGCTCCGCAAGGCAGCCAGAGGGATCTCTTAAAGATGCGAAGTCGATTAGGCCACACCTCTGGTTGCCCTCAGGATGAAGTCCAAAAACCTTAATAGGTCAGTCACCTGATAGCTCACCTCCTGGGCTCATCTTGCCTCTCCTAGCTTCCTGCTTCTTTGCCTTATCTCTGTCTTTCTCCTTTCTCTACCTCAGAGACCATGTTCTTGCCCCTGGGCTTCTGCACACAGCACCCTTCTGCACATGCACCCCACATACTCTGCACACAGCGCCTTTCTGCACACACCTCCTGTGCACTCTGCACACACCGCCCTTCTGCACAGGCATCCTGCGCAGGCTGGAGCTGCCTTACCTCAGCAGGCTCATCCTCTGGCACTTCCTCAGTTATTATGTCAAAGTGATCGAGCGTTTCACATTTGTTATAGTCTTTGTCTGTGTTTTTCCTGGCTTGATTCAAGAATGTTTCATACTTTTCATTCGCTGTGCCGGGGTAGGGAGTGGGGGTTGGAAGGAGAGCAGAATCAGGAAGGTCAGAAAAATATGAATGATGTCCCAAACACAGACTCTCAGCCCCTGGTAAGGTGGGAAGGGAAGCGGACTTTTGGATACTTCGTCTGCCCTGCTTGCCCTGCTTCAGAGGGTGGGGTGATTTGAGAGTTGAATTTGTATCAGAGATCTCACTGAGTTCAACGAGATTAGGCTTTACTGAATGACTGGCTGGTTCTCCAGAACTTGAAGGCAGTAACATTCGAAGCCACTCGTAGGGTGACCCACTTGATCCTGGCTTGCTTGGGGCTTTCTTGGTTCTAGCACTTAAACCCCTACACCCTGGAGCTCTGCCAGTGCTGGACAAATCCAGACAGCCGGTCATCCTTTAAGTCACTTTTTACGTTTATTAAATCTCAATGAACAAAAAATATGTTTGGGTCAATTTGCTTTAATTAACACTAAATATGCCACGTCATCCTGAATCAGGGAGGGTAGGTAATCAGTGGAGAGATTCCCACCTGAATTTACCATTACGCCATTGCAAATTCAAATACTTTCAAAGGCAAGGTAGGAAAGTTATTTAAAATGCCTACTATAGGCCAGGTGTGGTGGCTCACGCCTATAATCCTAGCACTTTGTGAGGCTGAGGCGGGTGAACTGCCTGAGCTCAGGAGTTCAAGACAAGCCTGGGCAACATGGCAAACCCCATTTCTACAAAAAATACAAAAAATTAGCTGGGCATGGTGGTGCATGGCTGTAATCCCAGCTACTGGGGAGTCTGAGGCATGAGAATCGCTTGAGCCCTGGAGGTGGAGGTTGCAGTGAGCTGAGATCCTGCCACTGAACTCCAGCCTGGGTGACAGAGCAAGAATCTGTATAAATAAATAAATACAGCCGGGCACGGTGGCTCAAGCCTGTAATCCCAGCACTTTGGGAGGCCGAGACGGGCGGATCACGAGGTCAGGAGATCGAGACCATCCTGGCTAACACGGTGAAACCCCGTCTCTACTAAAATACAAAACTAGCCGGGCGAGGTGGCGGGCGCCTGTAGTCCCAGCTACTCGGGAGGCTGAGGCAGGAGAATGGCGTAAACCCGGGAGGCGGAGCTTGCAGTGAGCTGAAATCTGGCCACTGCACTCCAGTCCGGGCGATAGAGCGAGACTCCGCTTCAATAAATAAATAAATAAATACATACATACATACATACATAAATGCATAAATAAAAAAATTTTTAAAAGCCTATTATAAAACAAGAGGAAATGCTGTGAATATAGTGAGCTGGAGAACAGAAGACCCAACTAATGGTGTTCAAGTTTAAATTATTTTAAAGCCCTTACTGGCCAAACCATGTCTACTGCCCTGATGAGGCCAGCTGGGTGCCCAGTTTTCAACCGTAAGGCAAAGGTTTTCCTTCCTGAAAATTATATGTGGAGCTGGAGTAACCCTCATCTGGCTGGAACTCTATATATGAGAGTGTAACATGGTTTTAGTGTTAGTGACATTTATTGTCAGGCACTGTGGCTCAACACCTGTAATCCTAGTGCTTTGGCAGGCTGAGATAGGAGGATCACCTGAGACCAGGAATTCAAGACTAGCCTGGGTAACAAAGTGAGATCCCTTCTTAAAAAAATAAAATAAAATAAATTAGCCAGGCATGGCAGTGCACACTTGTAGTCCCAGCTACTCAGGAGGCTGAGGCGGGAGGATCCCTTGAGCCTAAGAGTTAAGATTACGGTGAGCTATGATTGCACCACTGTATTTCAGCCTGGGTAACAGAGAGAGACCCTTTTAAAATAGAGACAGGGTGTTGTGTGTGTGTATATATATATACACACACACATATATACACACACACACATATATATATTTTTTTCAAGTTTTCAGGGAACAGACAACTAGAATTCAGTGGATGATTATGAACAGGAGAGTTAGTGACTGCATGGAATGGGGTAAGAGGAAAGGCTGGGTGGGAGGACTTAGTCTGAAGCTTTTTAGGGAAAGTAGATTTCAAGGAGCTTGAAGAGAGATTCATAAAGAGTGAGAGGTTTCCCTGACCCATCGTCCTATAACTGACGTCAAGAACAAAGAGCCAGAGACAGTCTGTAGCTAAAAGGGCTGCTCAGCTGAGGTTTGGAATCCGCCAAGACAGAAATATTCTGGTACAAAAGGCTAGTCCTGGGGTCCAGATACAACTGGAAAATGTAAGTGGGAAGACAATTACTAAAGTCTAATTTAGACTTCACCCTGTGTAATGCCAACATAAGGGCTCAGAATCTGTGTCTGCCTTTCTGTGCAGTTTATACTTTGAGAATTCTACGCCTGGAAGCTCATTGGCTTTCACCTTCCCAGTGGTGTCTAGGAGAATGTCACAGGGAAAGGAGACTGGGGCCAGAAGGAAAGTGCATGGGAGGAGGAAAAGCCTTTGGAGGTAAATTTCCTGATCCCTCTGTCAGTAATTCAATAATGGCTAAATTGGCCACGGTTCTTCATCTGGGGCTGCCATAGACCATTTCTTATCTCGGCAAACTCAGGTCACCAATTTGGCAATTGAGGAATGACATGGAAGAGAACCACTGGGGATTTCCAAGCAAATAAAGTAAGTAGCCAGCAACCTTCCAATAAGCAAAGTTAAAATGTTTGTTCTGTCCCCCAGTGGGGAACTACTCCAGTGTGAAGCAGTACCTGTGAGGTTCCTGGGGAGATCGAGGCAGATTTGGGGAAAGATTCCCTCTCCACTCAGAGTGATATTTTCTGGGTCCAGGTGGGCGATCTGTATCTGGAAACTCCTTTTAAAGACCTCAGGAACTCCAGGAAGGTAGTAAACTTTCAATGCCTGCTCTTGATGTGAACTGATAAAGCCCTACGCAGTAGAAAGACCAGGAAAGGGAAAACGAATGTGCTACAGGCTCAACTCATTAAATTACTTAAAACAACAACGATAATGACAGAGTAAACCTAAGAAAAGAAGGAAAGGAGTAAGAGATTTAATGAAATAGAGTGCAAAGAAACAGAAGAGGTTCATACATCCAAAAACTGGTTTTTTGAAAAAAGACGAATAACATACACAAAACTGGCAAGACTGATTAAGAAGGAGAAAAGTCACCAAAAATGTAAAAGAAAATGGTTCATAAATATATAGTAAAACTACATAAATCATATATGATTATGAGAAAACTTTATGTCAGTATATTAAAACATTTTTGTGAAATTAACAATTTCCTAGAAAAAAAAGAATAACGAAACTCAAAAACCCTGGAGTGATCTGTACCGTATATAGAAGCTGAAAAGTGAAGATAATTACCCTGACAAAGGAATATACGGCATTAGAAGCAAGTTCTGCCACTCCTTCAAAAAACATATAATCAATTTAGTTTACGAGCTATTCAGGAAATAGAAAAGACAGAAACGCCCATTTTTTAATTCTGATATCCAAACTGATCAAATGCAGCATGAAAAAGGAAATTTATGAACCAACGATCACTTAACAAAGGTGCAAAAATTGTAAGTAAAATGTTAGCTAAGTGAACCCAGCAATATATGTATATTTAAATGCAGATGGTAGCATATAGAGTTTTTTTGTCTTCCTTTTCCTTTCACTTTACCTAACAATATATTTTACAATTAATTCAATATTAGTACATCTAGAGCTGCTCCATCCTTTTAGTTGCTATGTATTTTCCATTACATAGTTTTAATATATTTTTAAAAACTAGTTTCCTACTGACAGACATTTAGTTTGTTTCTGACCTTTTGCTATTGCCATTACAGATTATATAGGAAATAATCTTATAAACACATCGTTTTGCAAACGTGGGAAAACGTATGTAGAATAAATTCTTAGAAATGAAATTTCTGGGTCAAAGTGTAATTTTGATAGATAAGGCCAAATTATTCTCCACAGAGTTGTTATCAATTTACAATAACTGCAGCAATGTAAATTCAAATGCTTTAAAAAACTTTAGAAAAGCGCAAGGAAAATATAGCAGTTATGACAAAAAGATGGAATAGAAACAAAACTCTAAGGAAATTTTAAAAATAGACAAATGAAATATGACGAAAAAAATAATAGCAAGCATTTCAGTTTTGCTCATCATAAGAATGTGTTAAATATTCCTACTGAAACTTAAGGACTCTCAGAGAAGATTAAAAAACAAAATCCCAATACATATGTTTTATGAATGATAAGCCTAAAACAAAATGACATAGACTATGGGCAAATTATGTAAGGCAAAAAGAAAGCAGCAATCACAATATTAAGACCAAACAAAGCGGATTTCCAAGCAGAGCATTCAAAGGGAACAAGAAGGCAGCTGAAGGCAGACAGAACACTCAGTCCATCATGAACACTTAATAGTCATGAGATCTTCTGTGTCAACACAGAAACAAAAGCGTATAAAACAAAAAGGTGCATGTATTTGTAGAAAACAATAGAGAAATGGACAAAAGTTTTATATACCACTCTTGAGTCTTAGAAAATTAAACAGAAAAGATACAGAAGATTTTAATGTTACAATTATTCAGGTTAATTTAGTAGAGATTCCAGTTATGATAATCTGGATTCTATAGCCCAGGTAACATTATTTTCAAACATTTATTAGTATTAAAAATCACTTTAGGTCATTAAAATATATTAATAAATTCACTAAGTAGGAATTTAGAGGACCATATTATCTGGTCATGATTCAAAAAATCCTCAATATTAGTAACAATTTAAATAACAAAAGCAAAATCTTAATCATTTGGAAAATAAAAAAAGAAAATGCATTTTAAATTACACTTGTAAGTAAAACTATAATTTAAGACAACTATAATTTAGATAATGAAAATTATAATAGTTAAATATTAACATGTATAAAACACATAAAACTGACATCTACTTTTTTATCTGTAATTTTCTTAAAATATAAGGGATAAGGCCAAAGGTGTCCTTAGGCAAATGGATAGTCTTACATTTTTTCATTATTAACTAAGAAAAAAAATAAAAGTAGGCATTCAAGTCAGGAAGTTAGAGAAACAAAACACAAGAGTGAATTTGGGCTGGGTGAGATGGGGCTCATGCCTGTAATCCCAGCACTATGGGATGCGTTCAGGAGTTCAAGACCAGCCTGGGCAACATGGCAAGACCCTGTCTCTAAAATAAATAAATAAATAAATAAATAAATAAATAAATAAATAAACAAACACAAAAATTAGCTGGGTGTGGTGGTGCATGCCTGTGGTCCCAGCTACTTGGGTGGCTAAGGTGGGAGGACTGCTTGAGGCCAGGAGGCAGCGGTTGCAGGGAGTTGAGATCTGCACTCCAGTCTAGGCGACAGAGCCAGACCTGGTCTCAAAAAGAAAAACAAAAAAACAAAAAAACAAAAAAAGTGAATTCAAAAGATTAGCTAAGACAAATTGGGAAAAAACCAAAAGGGGAGTTGACTTAACAGATATTAAGATGTATTTTTAAAGTCATAGCAACTAAAATAGTATAGCATTAACGTAGGGACAGACAGAGCAATGAAGAATAAAGAGAGCAGCAGTAAACCCAAATATGTGAGATAATTTAGGGGAAGAACAGACTTTATCATCAAAGATGATGGTGCTCATCATCTTTGGATTTATAAGATTATGAATATATACACTTCAAAAATATTTTCCATTTTTTTCTATAACAATTATGTGCTATTTTCATAATGAGAAAAATTCAGCAAATGTTCCTTAAAACTGGTCGATCAACATAATATGAACAGGGAACCACTTTCTCTGTTTGCTTCTGAAACCAGTTTGGCTCAGCGCAGTCTGCTGGTGTTTCATAGCTGCTGAAGTCAGTGGAGAGGAAGCCCTCGGGAATTACAAGGGCAGTGTGAAGACATCGGTGGAAATAAACTAGTCTCATTATCATGGAAAATAAATCCATGGGTTGCATTTGTCTTGTTGATTGCTATATCCCTGGTGCCTGGAAAGTGGCTACTGAGGGACTAAATATTTGTTTAATAAATGAGTGAAGTGGCTTGGATTTATTATTTTTTTTCTGCTTCTGAGAGTTCTTCAGTTTTAATAAAAAGAAAAAGTCACACTTGTAATCCTGGCCATGAATACTCACCTGCATCGGGGTAGGGCTTGTAGGTTTGAATTCGGGCCCCTCCCACTGTTTACTTACGGAGAGAGGCAGGATTAGTGGCACTCCAGGGAGAAGGTTGTCTGGAGAAGACTGGGGGTCAGTCAGAACCTTGAACTCAAAGCCGACTTTCCCCGTGTTCGTCAGCATGATTTCCCTCTCTGTGACGTGGTCAAACAGCTTGAAAGAGAAGGAGATGAGTGACTCCTTTGCCACCCACTCTTGGGACGTGGCTTTGATCGTGACAAAGGTGCAGAAACAGGCCTCATGGATAAAGGTGTGACAGATCCTGATATAAAGACTGGTCAATCTACATCTCAGCATCACAACAAATGCCTACTGGGGCACTAGACTCTGGAAACCTGGCTGTTAGTTCTTCTAAGAACCGATTTAGTTTAGGTATGACTGTGGGGCTGAGCATTTTACCTTCCTGGGTCTCAGTTTTTTCACTACAGAAATTTGTAATAGAGAATCTTAAAGTAAGATTTCTACATTAAAACATTTGCCTTCTGGATTCTGTACTGTAAGAAAACAAAAGATTTGAGTTTAGAATGTTCTAGAATGAATTTTTCCATTCAGATGAAGAACCATGGGTGTAACAGGCCAGTCATGTTCTTTTTCTTGGAATTTTGCTAACATAATTCACCAGCTGGGTTAGCAGGCCCAGTAACCACAAACAGGCCACTTTGGGGGTCCTTAGGAAAAGCTAGGGTGAGGACTGACTGCTTCAAAGACTATACTCAGAGATGAGCCAAAACCAAGTGCCCAAAGGACCCTGGAGACGAGGAAGGAAAGAGAATTCTATTTGGTCAGCATCATGGAGATGGTCTCAGTAGGTGCTAGGTGAATCAGATTTTAGGCACAATCTTTGATCTATAAACACACATGCATGCACACGATTCAGTAATTATACATGAAGGAGCTATGTAATGGAGATTCAATCCTCATTGAAATTTGGTAGGAGATATGGTCTCCAAGTGCATAACACAAAATCTGATTGGGAAGAGAATGTGTACTGATGGAATTGACAATTATTCCAAAACAAAAATGGGAAAGTATATTATATTATGGCAAAGATTATCATTAAGTGCCAAGGGAATGTAAAGTAAAAGATAACTGTGGAAGGAGCTGAGCTGGGTCTTATGGGATATAGAGGTTTGGGCTTGGTAGAGTGGAGGATGGGAAAGATAAGGTAAGAGAAAGTGTAACCTCATGAAAGGCTGGGGTGCACTGGGGCCAGTGGATAGACCAGCTTGGCCACAATGAAATGTATGGACTATAATAGGGAATTATGGGAAGTAAAACTTACAGTGTAAAGATCACCAGTTAATAGAGAGGCTTAGGATAGCCTCACCCAGGTGGAGGAATGGGCTCTGACCCAAAGGAACTCATGACAATGGACAGCCAACTCTGACCCAGCACAGCACTGACCAGACGCTTTAAGTAATGACAACTCCTGGTGGGATAGGCCTGCTACTCCATTCCCACCTTATAGATGAGGGACACTGAGGCTTGGAGAGGTGATGTGCCCAAGGTCATGCAGTCAGGAGGAAGTAAAACTGGAATCCGAAGAGGAAGTAAAACCAGAATACGAAGAGGAAGTGAAACCGGAATACGAAGAGGAAGTGAAACCGGAATACGAAACCATGCTCTTTGGTCAATATCACCTTGCTTTGCCAAATGCTGCTGGGCTTAATGGGTCAGGGACTGATGGGATGACAACACCGTTTTGGAAAATGTCGCTGGACTTACTGAATCAGAATCTGCACTTGAACAAGACTCCCAGGTGATTCATAGGCACATTACAGTGTGGGAGGAACTGCTGTAATAATTTAGGCATGGCTTGATGAGACCCTGCGATGTGATATCAGTGGCAATGGGAAGAGAAAACTGACTCAGAGAGGGACGCTGGTGATGAGTCAGCAAATCCTGGATGCTTAGAAGGATGTGGAGAGGTGAAGGAGAGAGTGCAGAGGAAAAGCCTTGGAGATTGTGAACCCAAGTGTGGAGAAAATGGTAGTGCTATTGAAAGAAATGCAGAAGTTGGAACAGGCTCCTGGGTTGCAAGTGAAGAAGTGACCTTGAGCATCTAACATGCTCAGTTTCACGAGATGATAAGAAAAGCAAATGCAAGTATCTGGCAAACAGTTGGCAGCAGAAGGATGGTCAGGGTTAGGGAGGCAGATGGGAGATCAAGGACAGGGGTGATGGCAAGACTACGATGACTGGGGTTCAGGAGAGATTTGTTTAAGATGCTTAAGGCAAAACCAGAAAATCTCCACCCGATGGTTTGCGATACCTGTAATCCATAGTGAATATCCTTGGTGTCAAAGGAATAGTTGACCAGGGACGCCTCTCCCTTTAGTGTTATTTCGTAGGTGGGTCCTTCTTCTACTTCACACAGAGCTTTAGCTTGTGCAATGATGTTAGCGTGTCCATAGAAGGTGAATGACATTTGGTGGCTACTGTGTGGCTGCAACACTCCAAACAGGGGCAAAATATCAAACACCTGCAGGGAAAGTCATTCTATAAGAGAGCAGCTGATGGGATGAATGCCTGCCAAGGGTAAGTGAAAGTTATGTCAATTTACACATTAATTCCAATCTTTAACTCATTTGATAGAAGGTAGCCCGGCACCCTGAAAACACACAATGGTAACGATGGTAACAGTGCTCTGGTGAGATTTAAGTTTCTAATGTGGGGCAGGTGCTCAGTTAGAAAGAAAAGTTAGTGTCTGCTAAGGTCAGGATTCACACTGTGTCACTTACTTCTTCTATCCCGATGGAAAGCATCTCATTCTGTTCACAGGTCTGTAGGGATTCCTGATCCTCCACCTGGCTCTGGCTTGAGTATATTCTTTCTATTTCAGCAGAGCTAATTTTTATTTCCTAGAAATTAAAGATGTGAGGAAAAGCTGGCAAGCATTCAAAATGGATCATCAATTGACAGAAAAATAAAGTATGTTGTATACGATTATAAAAATAGTACATTTTTTTCCCAGGGAGATAATTGAGCAAGTGACTATAATGTACATACAAGGATGTTTATGGCAGCATTATTTATAACAGCAAAACTTTGGAAGACAACTCGGTGCCCATCAATAGGCGGTCACTTTAAATGAAGTGTGTGTGGTACGTCTATCTATGAAGGATAATGCATGTATATTTATGGATGCGAATGATATGCACAATATATTATTGAGTGACAACAGTTCCATTCATGTGAAATTACATATGCCTCATGTGTCTGAAGATGTGTGTGTGTAAATTCCTTCAGAGATTTGCATAGGCAAATAGAAATATCTGGGAAGTTGTTTGCTAAGAATTTCATTAGAATTTTTCTCAGTGGGGTAGAAAGAAGATAGGAATTTTGAGGATGTTTGCTTTAATTTTTCTGTATTCTTGAGTTTATATGTATACATACGTACATATATTTGTACACATATAGTTTAGTTTTGAGACTAGGTGTCTGTCACTGTCACCCAGGCTGGAGTGCAGTGGCACAATCAGAGCTCACTGCAGCCTCGAATGCCTGGGCTCAAGTGATCTTCCCACCTCAGCCTCCCTAAAGTAGCTAGGACTGCAGGCGTGTACCACCACACCCTGGGGTCTCGTTATATTGCCCAGGCTGGTCTTGAACTCCTGGCTTCAAGCCATCCTCCTGCCTTGGGTCCCAAAGTACTGGGGTTACAGGCATGAACCACTGTTTCTGGCCTATTCTTGAGTTTTCTATGACAAGCATCTTTGAAAATAGAAAAAGAAGAATTAACATTTAAAAGACAAATGTTTTACATACTCACACATACTCATTCTAAAAAAATTTTAAAATACAGAAAGCTCCAAGGAAAGAAAGAAAAATCCATCTCAGGTTATACTGTAGATAAATATTATTATTATATTATATATGTTATATAAAATATATTTATATAGTATATATGTATATATAAAATATATTATAATATATATGTATTATATACCACTGTGTATGTGCATATATATTTGTATTCTGATTTTCAGTTGACCTAATATGAGTGCCATCTTTCCATATGACTGATCATTCTTCACAAACATCACTTAAAGTATTTTAGAAAGTTGATTGTACACGATACAAATTTAAAATATTCAAAAGAATATATGGTAAAAAATAAAAAAAAAAGACTCCTACCCCTACAGTTCTCCGGTTCCCCCCTCCTAAGGTACCCACTGTCCAGTTTCCTATATGTTCAATTAGTTATTCCTCTTCATTCAGCTGATATTTACTGGGGACTTACTTAGAACCAGTTCTATATCCTGAGGATATGACAGTGAACAAAACAGAAAAAAATTCCTGCCCTCATGAAGATTAAATTCCAGAGATATTCCAAGCACAAGCAAAGATACCTATGTAACTGTTTGAGAGGTAACACAGTAGCTAAGAGTAAGCCAGATGGTCAAGTCTTCTAGCTCCATGGCTTGATGGACATGTCCCTGCATTGGTAAAATGGGGAAAGATGGTGGTACCCACCTCACAGGGGTGCTGGGAGAAGTAAAAGAGTTAATGTAAAAAACTGCTTTATGGCTATAATCCCAGGACTTTGGGAGGCTGAGGCAGGTGGATTGCCTGAGCTCAGATGTTCAAGACCACCCCAGGCAACATGGTGAAACCCTGTCTCTACTGAAATACAAAAATTAGCCGGGCATCGTGGCAGGTGCCTGTAATCCCAGCTATTCGGGAGGCTGAAGCACGAGAATCGCTTGAACCCAGGAGGCAGAGGTTGCAGTGAGCCAAGATGGTGCCACTTCACTCTGGCCTGGGCAACAGAGTGAGACTCTGTCTCAAAAAAACCACAAAAAACAAACAACAACAACAACAACAACAAAAACAAACAAAAAAACCAAAGCTTATATCAGTGCTCAATAAGTGTTGGTTGCTTTAATAGACATTTTTCTTCATACAAATGGCAGCACACAATGTACTTTGTTTTGTTTTGTACTGAGTATTTTTTCTTAATATATCAGAGATTGTGCCAAATTAGTATGTAGAGAACTTTCTCATTTTTTAAAAAGAATTTCATAGTATTGCCTTGTGCAGATGTAATTTAGTTTATTCAGATGGTCTCCTATTGGTGAAATTAAATTGTTTCCAATATTTCTTGCTTTTACAAACAAAGCTGCAGCGTACAACGATGGTTACATGCTTTATGCAAATGCGGAGGTGTATCTGCAGGATAATTTCTAGAAGGGGGACAATGCATTTTAAATTTTGATATACTTGCCAAGTTGTATGTTATAGAGGTTATGCCAATTCATATTCCTACCCACACCGTAGGAAAATCCCGCTCAACACTATTTTAAAAGATTGCATCACATCATGGACATAAAGCAATTTATCTTTCATTATTTTTTTCATTTTTTTCTATTTCTAAATGTTGTAACAAGCATCTTTGTATGCACATCTTTGTATCTCCAATAGTTTGCTTAGGTCATCATTCTAGAAGGAGAATTTAAGGGTATTAATTTTTAAGCTCCCTCTGTTTTTGCTACAGAATTATTAAGAAAATATTTTCCCTTTAGTATCCTCTATCTAGGGTGTAGGAACATCACAGGATCACCAAGGTTTAGGGATAACTGGCTTTTCCATTGTAGAGAAGATATATGTGCTGAGGTGTCCTGGGCTCTCACTGAGTATTGGCTCTGGGGTGTTTGGCTGGGAAGAAATGTGGGTAAAGCTATACGGCTTTGTCTCAACTAAACGCAAGCATTGCACTGGCCACTCCGCTCCTGGTTCTGCCTTTGTTTTATGGGAAGGACCCTTGACCTGCCTACCCTCCCCAGGGAAAGGACACCGTACATCTGAGATCACACTGGATGCTTTCGTTTTTCTTGGTTCTTTTTCTTCAGGCCTGGCATCTTCATCCACAAGGATAGTCCTGAGAAGTTTAATGAGATGCAGAGATTCACTCATTGGGCCGTCATCACTACAGTCTCAGGTGCATAACTGCCCTGTATTCCTCTTCTCCCTCTACCACACCCCCAAACGTAAGGGGGCTTCTCAATCAAGGGACACCTTTCTCAAGAGGTCAGCTGGTCAGGGCTCTGCTGCCCTATGCCCCAAACATGTGGTCTAGGCCACTGAACTTGTCAATTTTTCACGGGGCTCAACCCTTCTTTACTGGCCCATCAAGCCCATGTCCAACTTACAAAAAGTCCTAGGAAGCTCTAGCAATTCTTCAGACAATGTGGGTGCCCTATGTGCTTAATGTTGTTTCTCTATTTATTGGAGCATTTTATTGTGAGGATATAATGTTTGGTGAATTGTTATGTCCTTTCCTGCTTGCTACCCTGGACCCAGTCCTGGCTGTAGATCTTGGACATATGTAGACCTTGGACAATATGATAGAAAGGGCTCAGTCCCCCAGGACTCATGATGGTACCCCCTCCCTATCCTGTATGTTTAGTCTGGGGCCTACACATAGAAGACACTTATTAAACTGTTGACTGGGGACTGGATGAATGAACCAATGAGGGATGAATATTGAGAATGTAAGACCATGTAAAGAAAAGAAAAGCTACTACAAAAAATCCATGTTGGCTTTGCATTTGCACTTACTTAACAAAATCATTTAAATCCATTTCGGGGCATCTGCACTTACTTAAAATCATTTAAATCCATGTCGGGGATTGCTGGTGAGCTGGCAGTCTCTGAGGTTGCTGGGATGGACTCCATCTGGGCCAGTGGGGCACTGTAGGGCTTCTTTGGCAACGTCACAAACCTACCAAGGCATGGGACAGGAAATGGGGGGAGACAGGAGACATCAGTTTTTGAAAATCAGTGCTCAGTGGGCTCTCAGTTTCTAAGGCCAAACTCCAAATCCCAGACCAGGCAGGTCTAGCAGGGACCACCTTACACCCTCCCTTGAACTTGCCTTCTTCAAATCTCAGCTAAGGTTTCACTTGCTCTTAAAAAGTTTTCTGACTACCAGTCTCGGGCCAATTTCTTTCCTCTGAGTATCCACAGCCCCCTAGGCTTCCCCTTTCACACTTATTTTTACCATCCCTGCTAGATGTGGACTCGCTGAGGACTGGTATCCAATATGGTGTCTAATCCAGAGCCTGGCCTGGAGTAAGTAGTCGGCATGGTCATGAATGAATGAACCACTAGGGATCCTGCTCCCAGATCACCAGAAAGCAGGGCTAAGACTCAGCTGAGGCCTGGGAAGCACTCTCTGTTAGGGGCCTGGAAGTGCAGGCTTGGGTTTCTTACATGACCTTGCTTCCTAAATGTGACCTCAGTGCTTTGCTCGCCACACCCTAGTCCTGGTCCCACCACTAAGCTGTGCTGTCACATGAGTTCTCTGAGCAGAGGAACCCAGGGGAAAAGAAGCAACTGTACTGGCTGGTGCTGAAGCCCATATGTCCAGGTTCCAGTGATTAAAAGGTCTTTGGATGTCACAAAGGCCAAGGTGGTGGGGTCACCCCCATTCTTCCTGTTTCTCCTTGGTACGTGGCTTTTTCTGGACCCATCTCTGCCCCTCCCCAACCTATCTCAAGCCCTTGATGTTAATTTCAATCCATTTCACTTATATATTCATTCTGGCCCCATCTGTACTCAGAGGCTCAGCACAAATGTCATCTACTATGTGAAGCTTTCACCACTGGCCCATCTCCCTCCCTTGGAAGCTTCACAGCATTTCAGCTGCACTTCTTTTAGGACCCTGTCCACTCTAACCACATCCTAGAGTATCATTTCCTAAATTTCAGGCATCCCACTACCATCCTCGTGATTTGTAAGCACATAGTTTGATGAGTTTTATACACATCTGTGGAACTATCGCCACATTAATACACAGAATGTTTCCACCATCCTAAAAAGTTGCCTTGTGCAAACACTCATCTGCTTAATATCACTAGAGATTAATTTGCCTGCACTTTCATAGAAATGGAATTGGAAATATGTACAAATTTGTGTCTGACTTCCTCTGTTTGGCGTGATGTTTTTGAGATTCGTCCATGTTGCTGTATGTAGCAGTGAACTGTTCTTTTTTTTTTGGAGCAGTATTCCATAGTGTGGATGTTTTCCCACCTTCTTGTTGATGGACACCTCGACTATTTCTAGCTTGTAGATGCTATGAATCAAGTTGCTATGAACATCTGTGTAAAAGTCTTTTTGTAGACATATGTTTTCATTCTTCTTGGGTAAACTCCTTGGAAGCGAATTGCTGGGTTGTATGGTATATGTATGTTTAACATTACAGGAAACTGCCAACCAGTTTTCCAAAGTTGTTGTACCACTTTACACTACCACCTGCATTGTATGAGAGTTCCAGTTGGTCTGCATTCTCATCCACACTTGGTATTTAGTCTTTTACATTTTACCCATTCAAATGAGCATATGGTGATATCACATTGTGGGGTTCATTAATAGGCTATGTCACTACTATAAATAAAAACACAGTATTATCTCTCATATTTAGAAAAATCAACACAACAGAAAAAATCAATGTAATTATTTTCTTGCCTGGTGAAGGCTCTGAGCTGAGCTCTGGTTGCTCTTTTTAGGAAGGGAAAACACTGGGCTGGCATGATCTTGGCTGGGCTTATTACTGTATGGAAGAAGGATCCACGGTGTCTCCTCTTTACAGACCCTATTGCACAGGGTCTCATACATAGAGCCCAAACTCAACAGATGTTTGATTGATTGAATGGATGGATGGATGGATGGATATGTGGACTGTTGAATGAGAACAGTTGAATAGCATGGAGCATTCACTATGCAGAATAGTCAGCATCTGACTATCCTGCACCCTCTCTGCCAACCTGGGATAAAGAGTGGGGATGAGAAAGCATGGAGAAGTCACAGAGTATGGAAAAACTCTTTTCATTTTTGGCCTGAGCTTCCATTTGACTTGTTCCAGGCCAGATGTCTCTAGCTGACTTTACCTCTGGCTGAAACCACTCCATTAGGGGCAGAGAACACATGTTGGGCTGGGTGCTAAAAAATCTCCTGGGAAGGTCGTTAAAATAAAGATTCCTGAACCTCGTCCTCCAACAGATTACAATTCAGCAGGTCTCAGGAGTCAGATTTTTAGCAGTCTTCCCAGGCAATTCTAATGGGCAGCCAGATTTAGGAGCTGCCATGGGTAGGAATGGCAACATGACAGCTGAGGATGGAGCTGATAATTAATATGGGGCTATCACTGCAGCCTTAACAGCTCGGGACAGTGAAAATCAGCCAAGGACAATTCTGAACACTTATTAAATCACCCCAGGTCAGAAGAGACGCCTGGGGAGGCTTTGCCGGCTCGCTGCCCCACATAATAGCACTCTCCCATCCAGCCTTTGCACCCCTGTGAGATGTTGTGCTGCATAAAGAGAAAGCACGTGGGAATTTCTGTAAAGGAAAAATACGAAGCTGTAGAGGGTCTTCATACCTGAGGAAAAACAACACCTCAGTGGACAATGCTGCCTGGACAACTGGGAAGTGAGAGGTCTCTGTGGAAATCAACAGAGGAAGGCAGAGCAGCCCTCCCTGCTCGCCACCTGAGCCACAGGAGACAGTGAAACATTTACCGTAATGAGGGCTTTCAGTTATTAAAACTGGAAAACCTGCTCCAAAATATTGAAATAGAATGTTGGTAGAGGTTTTTGGATCAGATTTCCTTTTACCCTCAGGAACAGACGATTCCTTTCCTGGTATGCTGACCCTAACAGGAGTAGATTCAGTTATTTTTAAAAGAGAGTGCATAGCAAACAGGAACAATCGATACTGCTCCAATTCCAGAGCTCCTCGTATCGGAATCACGGGAGAAGCCAGGAGAGAAATGCCCCCTGTAGCTGCCAGAGAATCACATGCACGTCAGACACCCGCTGATCAGCAGCACTGGCTTTAGGGGCAGTGGCTTCCCTCCTCATGGTTTATTTTCAACTCTGGGGGAAAGATCACTACAATCTTTTGTGCTGCAAAGTTAAAAAAAAAAAAAACAAAACCCACCATACTTTTTTCCTGTTCTTTCTTCACTGGAAGCAGTGTGGTGCTAAAATAAAACCCTAATGAACAAGCTTGTATTTCAGTTGATGTTCTGTGTTGCAGCTTCCATGATCTTTGCAGATGGGATGGTGGATGCTGGACACCCATTGAGGTCTCTGCAGTGCAGTCTTGTGGGAAAAGGTGGTGGGGGTGGGCAGCCCTGCAGGAGACTCAATGACTTCTAATTCATTGATTCATTAGACTTGGCTTCTGGGAGTGTCCACTACAGAGGATGAAATTAGCCACTGGCTAGACAAGAAGGGCCTGCATATGCCGTTTAATACTTTTTAAAAACTGATGACTGCAGCAGGTGCTGCAGGTGCACTTTATTAGGGTGATGCACCCAGGTGCTGTGTGTGTGGCTGTACCTTCCTCTGGAGCATTGCCCTGGCCTGTTGGGAGATGCCTCACCCACCCTGAGCTGCCTTCCCTCTCATTAGGGTATGACTTACAGGAAGGAGTGACTGCTAGGGGTGGCGAGTATGAGAGCCCAGCCTCCTTGTCTCTGAGTGGGACAAACTGTGATGTAATTTACACTCCACAGCTCCCCATGGGATCAGGCAGAGGTTAGACTTCTGAAATCACATCTTCCTCTAGTTTTCCTCCAGCCCTATCTTGCTTCCCTTAATTTCTTATAGTTTCTCCTGAGAGCCCTCCCTCAATAAATCACCTCAAGAACTATATTCTCGGGCTCTCCTTCTAGGGAATCCACTATAGTGTTGTAGGATTCCAAAGATGAGAAACCCAACCCTTGCTTCAAGGAGCTAAGAGGCCAGTGGATCAGAGTCAGAGCCACAGGAATGGCTGTGCTTTAGGGTACAAATTCTCCAGCAGGGAGCCAGGCAGTGCACAAGGGTTCCAAGCAAGGCTGTGGGGTCAGAGGGCTTGGGTTTGAATTCCAGCTTCCCCACTTGTGCACTATGGGCCTGGGGGCTGTGTTAGTAAGAGAACCCTCTGCATCTGATTGCGGTGAGCTGTAGTTCATGTAAGGAGCCCCGTGGAAGCTGGGTCATAGCAAATGTCCAGTAAGTGTGAGCCGCTCTTGTGTGGGGCTGGTGAGGATTATCATCATTTTTGGAATTCAAACAAGGGAGATGCTAACTTGTCTTGGAGGCATACGGAAGTCTTCATGGAGGAGGATATGGTCTAACTATGCCTGAAAGAAAGAATGGTTCTTTTCAAGTGAAGAGTGGAAGGAACATTTAGGCTGAGGGAAAGGTGCCTGCAAAGCAGCGGTCCCTAACTTTTTGGCACCAGGGATTGGTTTCACGGAAGACAATTTTTTCCATGGATGGGTGTGGGTGGTGGGGGGGATGGCTTCAGGATGATTCAAGCACATTATATTTATTGTGCACTTTACCTCTATTATTATTACATCATAATATATGATGAAACAATTATATAACTCACCATCATGTAGAATCAGTGGGAGCCCTGAGCTTATTTTCCTACAACTAGACAGTCCCATCAGGGGGTGATGGGAGACAGTGACAGATCATCAGGAATTAGATCCTCATAAGGAGCATGCAACTAGGATCCCTTACATGTGCAGTTCACAATAGGGTTTGTGCTCCTGTGAGAATCGAATGCCGCTGCATTGACAGGAGACGGAGTTCAGGTGGTAATGTGAGTGGTGGGGAGTGGCTGTAAATACAGATGAAGCTTCGCTTGCTCACCTGCCGCTCACCTTCTGCCGTGTGGCCCAGTTCTTAACAGGCCACAAACTGGTGCTGTCATGTGGGGGGTTGAGAACCCCTGCTGCAAAGGAAATAGGATGGAGAGAATGTGGATTCCCCAGGGACAGGGAAGAAGTCTGTTGTGGGCGCAGCGTATGTGTAGGTGCCAAATGGAAGCAGGTGATGATGATGACAATGATGATGAAGAATACAGAAGCAATGAGGTGGGGTCAGTGATGGTCGGCACTGGGGTCAGGCATGACAAGAAGGGAGATAGTAGCCATGGGGAGGGGGAGGGGCTGATGCCCCAACTGCCACTGCAGGCTGGCACTGACCCCAGCAGTCACTTTGATTGCTCTTATGCACCTCTTCCTCCTGGCATTGAGCAGTTAACATCTACCTAACCTTTCAGCATTAGCTTAGATGTTACTTTCACTGGAACATCTTCCCTGACCCCCAAGTCCAGGTTCAGGGGTCATCTCCATGCTTCTACACCCCACATTGTAATTGACTCATCAGCAGGGGCAGGAGCCACGTCTGCCTCTCTCCCCACGGTCTCCAGCACTGGGCAGCACACCAAGCTTAGAGTCAAGCCTGACATTTGTTGAATGAAGTTCTAGTCAGGAGTACTGCAGTTAACTCCCTGTAGTAAAAAGGGTTATACAGATCTTGTTTTGTTCAAATGTTGTATCAGATGGTCTACTATTTGTGAAAAAGTAATCCCTCCAATTCCTGTAAGCACAACTGTTTGTAATACAACTTTGCTTCTCCTCCCATCAACAGATGGAGTCTATTTTCTTCAGGCCTTGCATCTGGGCTTGGCTTGACTTCCTTGGCCAATGAGGCATTCGAAAATGTGATGCAAACGGCAACTTGAAAACCACCTAGCTAATTCACAGATTCATGAGAACTAATACACATTTTCTGTTTAGACAATTACGTTTCGAGTATCTTGTTGTGTGACGAAAGCTAACATATACAGATTGGTTTTATTCTCCCTAGCACAGTGCCCTGCACAATTACCCTCAATAAACAATTACAGAATGAACAAGTGGAATGAAAACATTTCAAGTATGGAAAGAAAATGTCAATATTCTTAGCCACGCAGGCTGGTCATCATCCTTATATATCACTAGTATCAAAATGAGAAAGTGATCCACAGTAGCCACTGGTGCCTTGCACGGTTAGAGGTCCAGTTTTGAGAGTATCCAGCACTCTGAAGGTCTGAATGTGAGCTAGTGGCCTCTGTGAATTAATTTCATTGCTGAGATTATTTTCTCCTGCAGTTCCAATCTCATATTTCCATTGTTCCTAATTTATAATCTGGTGCAAACCACGCATCTTTACTTATCAGATCTTATCAGGTGGCTTCCCATATTCCTATTCTTGCTCTCAGCTATCTGACTTTGCTTCTCTCATTTTGTAAACCCCCTGATCCCTTTCCTTCCTTCCTTCCTTCCTTCCTTCCTTCCTTCCTTCCTTCCTTCCTTCCTTCCTTCCTTCCTTCCTTCTTTCCCTCCCTCCCTTCCTCCCTCCCTCCCTCCTCCCTCCCTTCCTTCTTCTGTCTCTACACATTGCAAATCTGCTCCAGATTAGGCAAGCCCCTGACTGCTGTTTCTAAAGGGAGCAGATTATAATATTGCTTTAAATTATATTAAAAGTGAGCATATTTCTAAGCCCCTCTTGGTGCAAACACAAAGTCCCTGCCATGTTTCCATATTTATTGTCTGGATTTGTGGTCCTACACTTGCTGATCCTCCTACATTGGGAAGCAAATGACAGATGGAAACAGATGGGCTGGCCCAGTGCCTTCCCTACCAGCACGGTCTAGCTCTGCCACGTGAGAAAGGGAAGCCAACTAAAGACATGTCTCTATTATGGAAAGAAGCCCCCCATCCCCCGGCCCTCTGATGTTATTATACCACAGAATACTTCCAACTGGCCACGTGTGCTAAGGTGGAAACTGACGAGAGATTGCTGAGAGGCTGAAACTCAAGTTACTCAGAGCTTAGGAGATGAAAATCATCTTTTTAAAAGGTTCTCAAAAGGAGTTGCAATTGGAGCCTCTAGAACGGTGGTTCTCAGTGTTGGCTGGCCATTGGGATCCTTCATGGACCCTTAAGAAAGACTGAAGCCTGCATCCCAACCAAAGAGATTCTGATTTACTTGGCTTCAATCTATTTGAAACTTCCCAAGGTGATTCCAATGTGCATTCATGGCTGAGAACCACTGACCTAGAAGATGGTAGTGAGAAGGTCATGAAGAAAATAGTGGTAAAGCAACTGTATCAAGTAAGAGCCCCAATTAAGTAACTGCAGCTGACCTTATTCATCACTATTCCCTACCAGGAACTATGAAGCACTTGATATGCACTGCCTAATTTAATCTTCACAACAGCTTGAGGAGGAAACCACTATGATTATCCTGTCTTCAGATGACAAAACCGAGGCTCAGAGGACAGGTCAGTGGCTGCATCAGACCCACACGAAAGCTCATGCTCTTAGTGACTTTGCTGGAGAGTCCAGCCAATCCACAGGTGAGGGCTTCTCCTGGGTCCCGTCATGTCAGCCATACCCAGGACAGTGACTCCCAAAGCAGGTCTTTTCATTCCAAAAGTAATTGGAACCCATAACACAAGGAATATACAATGTGTCGTCTAGAATCTTTGAAAGCAGAGGAACCCATCCTGATTGCAATCTGAATGAGAAAGAGCAAGACACCATTGACCTTGCCCTTGAAGTAACTTTGCAGAAACAGTTTTGCTGTTAGGTAAGTAGTGGAGGAATGTGCCCAGAATCTACCTTGAAGCGCTCTAGTCTAGAGAGATTTCTGTGTAAAAACTCCACTTCTATAAAGCTCCAGAAGGTGTCCCCACTGCTACATGATCTTAGAAAGGCTGCCAAACAGGTAGGCTGTGAAATCTCCCTTATAATCAGCTTCAAAGCTCTTCAGGAATACTTTCAAAACAGGATGGTTTTTAAAGTCAATTTCTTTTAATGTCTGGCTTTCAGTAGATGTAGCTAGCTTTGGGAGGATTTTAATTAATATGAAGATGTAGAACCTTTTAAAAAGATGATTTTCATCTCCTAAGCTCTGAGTAACTTGAGTTTCAGCCTCTCAGCAATCTCTCGTCAAATGAGCCTTTTTTACGAACATCACTCCATGAACCAAGCGGACACAACCCTGACTTAGGTTCAGATATGCACTGATAGCTTCCGCTGATTTCATTAGAAGCTGGCTTAGCTCACACTGAATCTCTGGAGGGCTGATGCCTTCCACTGATATTGGAAACATTGGGAAAATGTCTTAAAAAGAATGAAGCTATAACAAGGTGACTAGAGTTCTACAATAACACAAAAGCAGGACAAGAAGTTTTATAACACTCGCAATTGAAATGAAAAACAGTCCAATTCAGTTATCTATGGGGTAATGGATATGGTAACTCAGGAAATGAGACTAAGCTGAATTGCAAATAGAAGCAGACTGTATGGGCCCTAACATGGAGATAGCTTTTAAGTTAAATATAAAGAGAGCTAAAGGCCTACCCTGCTCCTTAAGTTTCCCTGTGCTTGACCCTGGGTCACTTGCAGGTTGACTACAAAGGCAGGAAACTTGTCTCTGGAAGCTCAGATTTCAGAGATGGCAGACAGCCCTCTCATTAGCCTCAGTGGGTAATCTGACCGCCCCCCACCGGTCAGATAAATTAGCTGACCCATCGCAGCAGAAGAGGAGATTCTAGATGAACAGGCTATAGGAGGCCTGGATGATGAAGGCCCTGGGAAGGTTCTGGGGACACCAGAGATGGAGTGTAAAGTGGTCTACTGCTCTCAGGGGACTTCAAATTTACTAACAGTATCCTACTTGTAATGGGGATCATGAGGCACGGACACTGATTTATGCTTCTCAAACTATGTATCTACGTTACAAACACTTTTGCACATACAATGTAGTTTCATAATAATAAAATCATTGCTGACTTTCTGCAGGGGCAGTTTCAGTCAAGTGAGGAGGCCAAAAGTCAGTTTAAATTGGGTTGGGGAATGAATGGAGGCAACCAGGGTACTCTGTTTTTTTCCATTCCCTGGTAGAGAGTTGGTGATTAATGCAAGAGGATTAAGAGACGGGTTTTCTAAGATGTGAAGCACTTGTACTGTAGGCAAAGGAATAGGAAGCTTGAAGATACTGAGAGTGTGAGGAGATTATTGCTAGAGAGGAGAACAGACAGAAAGCTTGGCCTGGAAAGGCAACAGATGCTTTTTTTCTGTACAGTCACTCTCTGCATCCGTGGGTCCCGCATCCAATGATTTAACCAACCAGGAATCAAAAACTTCTGAGAAACGAAAAACGATAAAACCCAACAACATAACAATAATAATAATAAAAAAAAACCCAACACACAAAAAACCAATACAATACTGTAAGTATTTACATAGATTTACATGAGCTATTATGGGTAATCTAGAGAGGATTTAGAGTATACAGGAGGGTGTTGGAAGGCTATAGACAAATAGAACACCATTTTATACAAGGGACTTGAGCATCTGTGGATTTTGGTATTCTCAAGGGCTCCAACCTTCAGTGGATACCTGAGAGACAACTGTAGATTTAAAAACATTCACGTATTTCTAAAAAGCGAAGGGCCCATCTTCCTCTTGGGTCAGAGGGAAGGAAATGGGGTGGTGAAAGCAACATCCTTAAGAAAAGTAATCACAGGTTGGTTTACAGCCAGGGGAGACCAGAGGGAAGCAAGCCACCAGCAGAGTGACTTAGGTAGCCTGGAGGGAGAATTCCTGGGAAAGACGATGAAAGGCAGGGCAGATCCAGGAGACACTGTGGAGGAAAAGCTGGTGGAAACACTTGGTATGATCATATTTAATTTTGTCCAATCTGGTGGGTATGTAATGGTGTCTAGTTGTAAATGTTTTAATTTCCATTTACAAGATTACTAATGAGGTGGAACATCTTTTTATTCTTTATTGGCCATTCATATCTCTTCTTCTGTGAAATAACTGCTCATTCTTCTCTCCTGGGTTTTAGTTGAATTCTGTCTTTTCCTTCAAGGGCATTCTTCATGCAGTATGCAGACTGATCATCTGAAGGCAGTCTGTATGCCAAAACTGCTCTCTGTTGGTGCCTTGTCTTTGTACTCGTTTAATGGTATCTCTTGATGAAGAAAGTTCTCAACTTCAACATAGAGATTATGGATAGTTTCATTATGATTTTGTGCTTTTTGTCTCTTGTTTAAGAAATTCTGAGGCTAGGTGAGGTGGCTCACACCTGTAATCCCAGTAATTTGGGAGCCCAAGATAGGAGAATTGTGTGAGGCTGGGAGTTTGAGACCAGCCTGGGCAACATAGTGATACCCCCATCTCTACAAAAAATTTAAAAAGAGCATCAGCCAAGTGTGGTGGTATGTGTTTGTAGTCCCAGCTACTTGGGGGCTGAGGCAGGAGAATCACTTGAGCCTAGGAGTTTGAGGTTGCAGTGGGCCATGATCATGCCACCACATTCTAGCCTGGGCAGCAAAGTGAGACCCTGTCTGTTTTAAAAAAAATCTTCCTTATTCAGAATCAGAGATAATCAAAGCATTACCCTACATTTTCTTCAAATTAAAAAAATTGACTTATACTTTTCATGTTTATATCTTTAACCCATTTGAAATTAATTTCTTTTTTTCTTTTGAGACAGAGTCTCACTCTATTGCCCAGGCTGGAGTGCAGTGACACAATCTCGGCTCACTGTAACCTCCGCCTCCTGGGTTCAAGCAATTCTTCTGCCTCAGCCTCCAGAGTAGCGGGGAGTACAGGCACATGCCACCATGCCCGGCTAATTTTTGTATTTTTAATAGAGATGGAGTTTCACCATGTTGGCCAGGCTGGTCTCAAACTTCTGACCTTGTGTGACCTGCCTTGGCCTCCCAAAGTGCTGCGATTACAGGCGTGATTTTCTATAGTGTGAGTTTAGGGATCCGTTTATGCTTTTTTCTATATAGATGACATATTCTTTCTGGATCATTTACTGAATAGGCCATCACTTCTCCTTTATTCAAATATTTCAATTTTGTCACGTTTCCACACATGTAAGGACCTGTTTCTGGGGTCTTTATTCTGTTCCTTTATTCTATTTGCCTATCTGTGCACAAATACCGCACTTTAAACTATTGTATTTTTACAATAAGGCTTGATATCTAGGAGCTTGGGTAGTCTCATCTCTCTTCTATATAAAGTTTAGGATCAACCTGTCAGGATTTTGATTGGAAGTACATTTAAACTATAGATCATTCTGGGGAAAAATGACATCTTTACTGAACTGAGTCTTTTAAATCAATGAAACAAGTATGTCTCATCATTTACTTAGGCCTTCTTTAATGACTTTAAATAAAATTATCATTTATCCATAAATATTGTATTTTATGTTAGATTTATTTCTAAGTACTTTTTTTTTTTTTTTTTAACTGCATTCTATTTTCTATTTGTTGCTGCTATACAGAAATGCAATTGAGGCTGGGTGCGTTGGCTCACGCCTGTAAGTAATCCCAGCACTTTGGGAGGCCAAGGCAGGTGGATCACCTGAGGTCAGGAGTTCGAGACCAGCCTGACCAACATGGTAAAACCCTGTCTCTATTAAAAATACAAAATTAGCTGGGCACCTGTAATCCTAGCTACTCGAGAGGTTGAGGCAGGAGAATTGCCAGAACCCAGGAGGCGGAGGCTGCAGTGAGCCAAGATTGCGCCATTGCACTCCAGCCCAGGGGACAGGGCGAGACTCCATCTCAAAAAAAAAAAAAGTGATGCAATTGAATTTTATAACTTTGTATCAATCCATCCTCCTCACTCAATTCTTTTATTAATTCTAGTAATTTGTCTGTTTATTATTTTGTGTTTTCCATGTAATTATTATATGACTTTTGTTTTTTCCTTTCCAAATCTAGTCTCTTTTATTTACTTTCCTATCTTCCTACACTGGCTAGGATATTTAGTAAATTGTTGAATAGAAATGGAACTCTTGGCTAGGTGCAGTGGCTCACTCCTGTAATCCCAGCACTTTGGGAGGCCGAGGTAGGCAGATCACCTGAGGTCAGGAGTTCGGGACCAGCCTGGCCAACATGGAGAAATCCTGTCTGTATTAAAAATACAAAATTAGCCGAGCGTGGTGGCGCATGCCTGTAATCTCAGCTATTTGGGAGACTGAGGCAGGAGAATCACTTGAACCTGGGAGGCAGAGGTTGTGGTGAGCCGAGATCACGCCATTGCACTCCAGCCTGGGCAACAAGAGTGAAACTCTGTCTCAAAAGAAAAAAGAAAAAAAAAAAGAAATAGAACTCATCTTATTTTTGATTTTTAAAGGAGATGACTTTAACATGCCTTCCTATTTTATTTTATTTTATTTTTTATTTTATTTTATTTTTTTTTTTGAGACGGAGTCTCGCTCTGTCTCCCAGGCTGGAATGCTGTGGCCAGATCTCAGCTCACTGCAAGCTCCGCCTCCCGGGTTCCTGCCATTCTCCTGCCTCAGCCTCCCGAGTAGCTGGGACTACAGGCGCCCGCCACCTCACCCGGCTAATTTTTTTTTGTATTTTTTAGTAAAGACGGGGTTTCACCGTGTTAGCCAGGATGGTCTCGATCTGCTGACCTCGTGATCCGCCCGTCTCGGCCTCCCAAAGTGCTGGGATTACAGGCTTGAGCCACCACGCCCGGCCATGTCTTCCTATTTTAAAAAGTTATCCTTGATCAGGTTAAGGAATTTTCACATGAATAGTTGTTTGGCTCTACTGATTTTTTTCCTTGATTTATTGAGATGATCATATGTTTTTTTCTTCTTTAATGGGGTAGTATAGGAAATTGAATTA
>NW_016804493.1:6568277-6618816 GCF_001698545.2 Rhinopithecus bieti
GGCTTCGGGGGTTTTAAAATGAGGATATTTGAAACTATTTCTTTAATGGTTATAAGACCATTTGGATTTCTTGTTTTAAAAAAGTTAGTTTTGGCAAGTTGTATTGTTCTAAGAATTTATCCATTTTATCTAAGGTTATTCAGAAGTATGTTTTAAAATGTCTAAGCCTGTGTTTTTATTTACTTGTTTGTTTCTTGTCATCTATTTGCTATTGATTTCTGACAGAACAGATTTTTTGTTGAGATTTGCTTTAAGCCCTAGTATACAGTAATTTTTCTTAACTGTTCCATGGAGCCAGAAGATTTTTTTTAGTGTTCTACATATGTCAATTATATTAAGCCTATTAATGCATTCAAATTGTCTATAAGTGTTGTTCACTAGGACTTTAAGCAATGATAGAAATATTCTCTATTTGTTATGTCCATTACATAGCCACTAGCCACATGTGGTCATCAAGGACTTGAGAAGTAACTTGGTTTAGATTCCAGCCTCATGGAATTGGTGCCCTTTATAAGAAGGGACACCAGAGTGTTCTCTCTCTCCCTTTGCTATGTGATCACAAGGTGACTGTCTACAAGTCAGGAGGATAGCCTTCACCAAAACTGACTATGCTGGCACTGTGATCTCAGACTACCAGCCTCCAGAACTGAGAAATAAATATCTCTTGTTTAAGTCACGCACTCTATGGTGTTTTGTTATGGCAGCCTGAGCTCAGTAATATAGTGTAATGCATTATACTTAAGTGTAGAAAATTCAACATTGCTTTGTGACTTAACGTAATTCTTAAATAGTAATTAGGCATCAGCCAACTCAGCCATAGCTACAGATGTCAGGGTTCCTCGGAGGAAGCCTAGACACTGATGAGGCTGGGAAGAAGGAGAAAGAAGGACTCCTTTACCCTTTCTTTCACTTAGCATCTCTGTTCTGAAGTGATTGACATAAAAAGTGTTCTGCTGTAAAAAGCCAGAACACCACTGTGTTAAATAATACATATATATATGTGTGTGTGTCTATTTAAGAATTTGCTTTATCGCCAACCTGATTAATTTATATATCACATGTAATACATCTATTATATTCAATTATAATTATACATATATTTCCAGTTTATCTAAATAAGTGATATTCTTTCTCAAGGAGCAGAGTAAATCTACAGATCTTAGCTATTCGATATTGCCCTTCCTTCAGTGGCAGTGAACCAAGCTGTAGGAATGATGTCTAGAAGAAAAAACAATTCCACTCCTATGACACGGGGCTGAACTTGAATTTCCAAACCTGTTAATAGAAGGACAGAGTAAGAGGTTTCAAGCCCTTCTGAACAGATGCAGGATGGCTTCTCCTAGAGCTACCTATTTCCTCCCCTAAAGGATGATCAGTTAGAAGCTGGTGATGAACCTGTGGGCAGAACCTCATGGCAAGACAACAGCCCCACAGGAACAGTCTGCCCAGTCTGTGGCAACAAGTAGGGAATACTGCCCTCCTGTGATGGTGCTGTGGCCTCAAGAAAGAGGTCAATGGGAAAGAGTAACAGGAAGCAGGCTTTGCTGCCAACATGCTCTCTGGTGGGGCCTCACCCAGTTAAGGCAAAAACTAAGAGGATCCCTGAGGTTCCTGATGACTCTGGTATGGAGCCAGCCAGGCCAAGGAAATCCTCAGTTCCTGCCTGAATCAGGAACCACTGGCTATCACAGGCAGTTGGGGTGTGATTATCACTAAAAACCCCCTGTAGGGCAGTCTCAGGATGAGATCCCCCACCTCTAGCAGCTCTCACATTCAGGGACTCAGAATAAGGCTGGAAGCCACCACCCAGAGGCTCCTTCCCTCCACCCTGCACTCAGCCCTCTAGGGGCAGCAGATGTCTCTTCATGCTGGGACTGATCATCTAGCCCGCCCAGCAGACCCCCATCAGTGTTCCCACCAGATTTCTTCACTGGGTAATATTTGCAAGGCTGAAAAGTAGAGGGCAAAGTGCTGAACTGTGGAACAAACAGTAGCTGTGGATTTTTATGAGCCTCTTGTTTTCTCATTCAGCTTATAAACTCTTGATGGGAAAAGACTGTGCTTCCTACTTGTCCCCACTTCACCCCTTTCTCTCCCTCTCCCTTTCTCTTGCCTCCCTCCCTCCCTCTCTCCCTGTCTTCTCTCTCTGTCTCCCTTTCCCTCCTTCCTTCCCTCCCTCCTTCCCTCCCTCCCTTCCTTCCTTCCTTCCTTCCTTCCTTCCTTCCTTCCTTCCTTCCTTCCTTCCTTCCTTCCTTCCTTCCCATTTTTATCTAGTGCTTATTCTGGGTGCTTCCCTTCCCTTATTTGTAAAATCACAATAATAATAGTGTTTCCTAAATAGCTGCCACATAAATAAGGTTACTGAGAATATGAAGTGAAGCCATCTTTGGAAATGTCTGGCACAGTCACTGCTTATCCACCCACCTTGTTCCCCATGAGCAGTTTCCATGTTTGTCTTTGGGGGCTCATCAATTTCATGCACAGCAATAAGTCTTATTTATCTTTGTAGTCCCCATCGCACATGGCACAGTGTTCACGTAGAGTATTCAGAGAAGGTTGATTTAAAAATAGATATATAGTAATAAGATATACAGAAAAAATGGGCTTTGATATGTCAGTAGAAGGCAGTGGTTAAAACAGAGGCTTTATGGTCAGTCAGTGCAGAAATGGGGTCTTGGACTTCTCAAACGAAGATATAGAAGTGATCAAGAAACATGAAAAAATGTTCATCGTCACTAATCATCGAGAAATGCAAATCAAAACCACAATGAGATAATGTCTCATACCAGTCAGAATGGCGATTATTAAAAAAATAACATGCTGGTGAGGTGGAGGAGAAAAGGAATGCTTACACATTGTTGGTGGGAATGTAAATTAGTTCAGCCATTGTGAAAGCAGTTTGGAGACTTCTCAAAGAACTTAAAACAGGGCTACCATTTGACCCAGCAATCCCATTACTAGGTACAAACCCAAAGGAATATAAATTATTGTACCAAAAAGACACATGCATTTATATGTTCATTGCAGTGCTATTCACAATAGCAAAGACATGGACTCAATCCAGGTGCCCATCAACAATGGATTGGATAAAGAAAATGTGGTACATAAACACCATGAGTACTATGCATCCATAAATCATGCAGCAACATGGATGTAGCTGGAAGCCATAATCCTACGTGAACTAATGCAGGAACAGAAAACCAAATACTACATGTTCTCACTTATAAGCGGGAGCTAAACACTGAGCACACATGGACACAAACGGGGAACAATAGACACTATGAACTACTAGAGGGGGTAATAAGGGAGTGGGACGTGGGTTAAAAAACTACCTGTTGGGTAGTGTGCTCAGTACCTGGGTTACAGGATCCATACCCCAAACTTTAGCATCATGCAATATTGCCATGTAACAAATCTGCACATGTATCCCCTGAATTTAAAATCAAAGTTGAAATTATTAACAAAAAGAAATGGGGTCTGGGATCTGCTGTGTGGACTCAGGTGCCTGGATCCCTAAAAGCAGGTATTCATCCTCACTCTCTGGGGTTGCTGCATGACATGTAATGAGTTAGAATGACGCCTGACATGGTGGGTACTCAATCATTGTTATTGCTATTGGTCAAGATTATGGAAGCTTCCTCTCATTGCTCCCAATAGCTCCATGTTGAAGATTTGGCCATATACATCTGTCTACAGGAAATATTTCCTACTTGGACATATTCTTTGTGCTCTGGAAAGCTGTTAAAAGACATTTTCCCTAGGTAAAGATGTGAATTGTTCACACTGTACCGATGGTCTTACTCTAAGGCTTCAAAAATAGGCAGGTTGCTTTTCATACAGAAAACAGGAAGGTGCCTGCACAGCTGGTGCTTAGGGCTGCACGGTGACGGGGCTGTTCTGGGAACGAAGTCTGGTTGTGAGTTTCTTTTCCACAGTGCCTGAGGAGTAAAACAGCTTATCATGTTTCAGGGCATTGGTAAGGTGGTCTTGTTCCTCAAATACCCTTCCACACAGGTGGCACCTAATTTCATAATTAGATGTCCATCTCTTTGGATTAGGACTAGCAAGGGAAATGCAATGGGCCTGATCAGTCATGAAGGTGGAATCTTGGTTCTTTGCTGCCCAGCATCCACTTGCCTTTCTCTGGTCGGGGACCTTCCATTTCCCTCTGGGAACTAGCCTATCTCTGACATTCAGCCTGGCTCAGGAGTAGCAGTAAGTCCCCCAGACCATAGTTGAGGGACATAGGATTCGACCAGAGCCAGTGAGTTACAGCAAAACCTTTCCCAGGACTGTACTTCCTCCCGCTAGACTGGAACCTGGCATATGAAGAGCTGGAGCTGCTGAGTCATCTTGCAACCATGTGCGTATAGGACCTGACTGAGAATGGAGGAAATATGGCAGAGGGCAGAACCGAGGGATGATGGAGGAGACACTAGGTGCAGGTGATGTTATTCAAGTCCTGGATCAAGCTGTGCCTGAGCCTGAACCTAGACTTTCCAGATGCATGAACCAACAAATTCTGTTTTTGTTTTCCTTTTTTTTTTTTTTGTAAGTTGGAGTCAGGATTACTATTGCTTACAATCAAAGGCTTCTAATGATATGGTCATTAATATAGGATCCATTTTTAAAAGTTGCTTGGCATGGAAGAGAGTAAAGGGAGCACAAGAACTCAATGCTGGTAATGTTGGAGGCTCTGAGTAGGTGGGATAAGGGACATCCTCAAGATGTCAATGTTTGAATCCCTGGAACCTGTGAATGTTACCTTATATGGCAAAAGGGACTTTGCATATGTGATTAAGTTGAGGATCTAGAGGAGGGGTGATCATTCTGGAATATATGAGTCAGTCCAATGATCTAACCACAGGTGCCCTTATATGAGGGAGGCAGAGGGCCATGCTCCTCCAGAGAGGGGAGAAGGGGATGCTAGGCAGTAGGCTTTGAAGGTGGAGGAAAGGCCAGAGACTAGGAATGCAAAGAATGAAAGGAACAAAGCTCTGGAAGTCAGCAAAGGCAGGGGATTTTCCCTGCAGCTTCCAGAGGGAGCAGAGAGAGAATGACCCTGTCCATACCTTGGTTTTGGCCCAGTGAAACTGATTTCAGACTTACGGCCTCCAGAACAGGAAGAGAAGAGATCTGTGTTGTTCCAATGGCCCCAGCTTGTGATCTGTTGCAGCAGCCACAGGAAGTTGCTAGGGGGAGGGCCCCATTCCCACTGGGCTCACTCTTGGGGCTGTAAGTCTGTCATCCTGGCTCAGACACAGTAGGGAGAGAGTCAGGGAAGAAAGGGGGCTGAGGGGGCAGAAAATGGACTGTGGCCCCGATTCTGTTTCCCCTTCGTGACCCTTTTGCCCCCTCCTCAGGGCTGTCTTCCCTCTGGCCCCAAGGCTAAATGCTTACTTTTGGCTCCAATCCAAACTTTTCTCTGGGAGGTGAAAAAGAAAAACGCGAATACTCGAGCTCACAGCGTTCTGAGAGGTACAGAGCTGGTGAGGAAGACAGGGATGTTTATAGAAGGGACAAAAGCTTAGATCAGTGAGAGGCACCTGTGGCCCTTGGACCCTGTGAGGCTTCCCCACATCCTGAAATGGCCTCAGACTGATTGTGGGAGAAACGATCTCAAAGTTGCCTCTGGGGTGCTCAAATATGGCCTGGTATCAGCATCAGAGAGGCACTCATCTCCTCAATTTCTTCAATAACAAAGTGGCTGTTAGCATCCTCACCACATTCCTCTGTGGAAGGCACCATTATTATCCTCCTTCATTTCACACAAGAGCCGAGGTTCAGGAAGGCTCAGCCACCCAGCAGGGTCACATGGGGCAGGTGGCTGAGCTAAAGTCTGACTCGCACACCAGCACCCTGAACTACCTGGGGACAGCTGTGGTTTAAAGAGTACTTAGTGCCTGCCCTTGTGGGGTTCAATAAAACAATGCTTATTCTGAAAGAAAAAAATAATCACATTTTCCCTAAACATTTTTATTTTCTTATTGGGCCCTTGGGCAGAGCAAGCAACTGCCTCTAAGCCAAGGTCTGGCCTTATCTGGCTGCAGAGAGGAGTGATAGGCAGGGAGGGGAAGCCTACCTGGCCCTGGCCCTCTTGAGCCACACACAGGCCACGGTGAAGTTTGGCTAAAGCCTGGCTTTGGCCTTGATTAATGCAGCCTGGTATAAGGAAAGGATTTTCTACTGTTTGTTGGAAGTAAAAGGAATCTGGGTCCATCTGTGGTTGTCTAAGGACCCCAGAGCTCCTATAGGAGGACCTGTAGGAGGCCCTATAGGATTCTGGGGCTGCTTCACTTAGCAGCATTTGGTACAAAGGAAGGCACCCTTAGAGAACCTAAAAACAGCCACCAATTTGGGAGTGCTTGGCATGTCTCAGGGACATATGCATGTTATAGATACACTTCATTTAATCCTCATAGCAACTCTTTTAGACTACCATTTTACAGGTGAGTCAACTGCGGCACAAGGTCACATGGCTAGGAGCACAGCGCTTGGATTCTAACTAGCCACGTCTGACTCTGCAGCCCAGGACCCCAACTACCACTAACACACCACATCTTAGAAAAGTTCCACTTTTGGACCAGGAACAGTAGCTCACACTTGTAATCCCAGCACTTCGGGAGACCGAGGTAGGAGGATCACTTGAGCCTAGGAGTTTGAGACCAGCCTGGGAAACATAGCAAGACCCTGTCTCTACAAAACAAACAAACAAACAAACAAACAAACAAAAAACCAGAAATCAGTCAGGTATAATGGTGCATGCCTGTAGTCCTAGCTACAGTAGTCCTTGGCTTGAGCCCAGGAGTTTAAGGCTGTGGTGAACCAAGATTGTGCCACTGCACTCCAGCCTGGGTGACAGAGTGAGACTTTGTTTAAAAAAAAAAAAAATCCACTTTTGAAGCAACAGAAATTGAGGAATGATGAAGACACAGATGGAAGCATCCAGAAAATGAGGCTCTTCCTCCAGCCTCCTTCCAGGGCTTCCACCCTCCTCTTCCAATCTCCATATTGGCTGGCTGGCGCTCATCATAGAAAAATCAATGTGAGAATAACATGTTCCTTTGCTGCAGGACTTGGCTCCCCTTAGGCCTTTGTATTCGATTTATTTACAATCTGATTCGGAAACAAAAAGCCAAAGCTGTCCGTGGAGACCACTTGGCCCACATGTTCTAGGTTCTAGCGCAGCCTCAGCTCCCCCGCTCTGAGACTGGGTAGAGATGCCAGCCAAGCCAGAGGCCGCTCGGCTCCCTGAGGGTTGGCTCTCTAGTCTGGCCTCTTAAAGGTAAAAGCTGGTTCAAGTGCACTGTTTCCTTGCACTTCTCTTTCACACAGGTGCCATGAAGCATGGTGTTCTTATCAAGCCGATCAGTTAGATCGAAGAGATGGACCTAATAAAAGGGTGGCTCCTGCAGCAACGGCTCTGTGGGCATGAACGCCCAGCCCTGGCACTTCTTGCCAGCTTTCTCATTACATGCAGATGTGGGAGGGGGAGACTGCCATCCACCATGGTTGACCCAGGTTCCTGTCACGGGCACAAACTCATAGGCTTCAAAGGCAAGGGCTGCCTTTTCCTCTTACCGAGGACTTATTTAGCATGCATGTCCATTTTACTTCTTTCTTTGTTCTTAGATGTGACATGAGGGCCAACTTGGGGAAAAAATGTGTGCTCAAACAAGAGGGATGCTTTAAATAGATAAGTGAGAATTGCCTACAAAGTCACATGCACACACATGCATGCACACGCACTGCAGATGTATTGTGTTGTGAAGGAACATGAGAGTGTCTAGGCAACCTCAGACCTGCCCAATAAAAGAAAAAGAAAACCCTCTCTTACACTTCTGTTTCTTTTGCTGACTGTAAGGCTTAGAAGAATCCTAACTGGATAAGAAAGGTTAGTGTTGGTGTATATCTGATAAAAGTGACCTTTAGTCAGAGTGGTTTATGTTTTTCAGACGTCCTACACAGAGACAGTCTGTCTGGAAACCAGGTGGCTTTTTTTTTCTCTTTTTGTCTATTCTAGGTGACATTTATGCCTGGAACCTTTCTATTTGGCAGGTGCCAGGAAGCTGAGAGAGAGGAATCTCAAGCCAGGTATGAAATGATCTCCTTCTCTCTACAAATACCAAGGTGGAAGCAGCTGATTCACCAAGAAACACCCTTTGAGGACGTACTCTGTGCTGGGGACTGTGCTGGGCTCTGGGGCTCCAGAGGTGACAGGGCAGGTGTGCTTGGTGGCCTCACAGGGATTAAGAGATGCTGGGAAGATGGACACTGAGCCATAAGTAGAGGTGTGATGTGAGTCACCAAGGAGATGGGGGTACCAATGTCCATGATAGGGGCTCTGGCCTAAGGATGGGTCTTGGAGAAGGTTTTCCTGCAGAAGGATGGTGAAGCTGAAGTCTGAAGAAGGGGCAGGGACAGGTAGGTAGGGCTGGGGAGGAGCTTCCAGCAAAGAAGGGGGCAGTTGGACAGGAACAGCACTGGGCAGGACAGAGGCCGGTGTGTTGGGTAAACAGAAAGGTCGGTGCCGGAAGAAGAGAGCGAAACTGGAGTGGAACGCAGGGACCAGCACATGCTGAGCCTTGTAGAACAGAATACTCTGTACTTGATTCCAAGAAGCACGGGTAGTTATGAAAGGCTTAACACCATGGCAGTGTCATGGCTACTGATGGGAGTAGGAGCTCTGGTGCATGGCATGGAAGCAGAAAGCCCAGGTAGGGCTATGACCATGGTCCCAGCAACAGGCAATGGTGGCTTGAGCCAGGGTAACAGCAGTGGAAATGAGAATGAGGTTTTCAGAAGGCAGAATAGGTAGAAGTTGGTGGTGGATTTGATGGGGTGGGTGGGGTTAGAGAGAGGAAGAAATCCTAATGCCTCCCAGGAGAGCAGTGATGTCGTTTACTTGGACAGGGTGCTCTGGAGGAGAGTTGGGGGGTGGCAGGGAGGGAACAGAGATTATGTAGAACACATTAGGCATAGATCACCTGGGAGGCATCCAAGGGATGTCCAGGAGGAGATGTCAAGAAGGCAACAGACTTGAAACTCAGCAGAGGGGGCTCGGTGAAGATAGGCACTGGGAAGCCTCGGCAAAAGAAGCTGACTGGAGCTATGGGGGTGCGTCAATTTCTAGGAAGAGAAGAAAGCCTAGGATGGAGCCCTCCATCCTTCTACTCCAGTGGATTTGTTGCTGGCAGAGAACTGAGAAGTTGTTGAGGGGACAAGAGGAAAAGCAGGTGAATACGGTGCTCTGCAAGCCGAGAAAGGAATGTATTTCAGGAAAGTGGGGTTGGTCGCTGTGCTGAATGCTGCTAAGTGTTATCTTTCTGAAAAAACCTCTGTCACCTTCTTGATTACAAATCTCATCATTACCTCCAAGAAAGAGCGTTAATTCCTTCTGGAATACCAGGCCTCTCACACAGTTCTGCCAATATGCCTCTCCACACTCATCTCCCATAACTTCTCCCACCCAGTGAGGTCTGCCCACCAGCCACACTGACATACCCTCTGCCAACACCATGGTAGGAGCGTGTCATTTGCTCTCCAGCATCGATTCTCCCTCTGTCAGTTTTTGTTTGGTGATCTACCCCATTCCCACCCCCTCCAGTCCATCTGGTTCTGAGATCATGATTCACAGCCTTTGGTGTGGGGCATGTGGCCAGGTCAACCATGATGAGTGCGTCACCCTCCCCTGACAGTGACTGATGAGGAGTGGGGACAGAAATGTGACTCAGTTGGTCTGATCAGAGTGAATCTCCTGGAAGTTGTGGGAGAAAGACCTCATATTGTTTTCCAGTGGATCGGAGTATAAAAGGACATGGCCCCAGCAGTGCGGGCAGCCACTAAGTGATTAGGAGAGAAAAGCTAATCTGGGAATGAGGTTAACACATGAAACTGAGCAGAGCTGAGAGGCAGAGAACCCGGCTCCAATGATGACATTGTATGATCCTCGCTTTAAGCCAGGCCAGAAGCCAAAATGAATCTGGAATTTTGAGTTGTGAAAACCAAAGAATTTCCTTTCCTTTAATTTTGCTTAGGTCAGGTTTTCAATGACTTGCAACAGAGTGAACACATGAATTCTAACTAATAGATAACATGCTTTTCCTGTTACTCAGAATGTCTTCCTGCCTCTCCATCTGGAACATTTAACTGTGGCTCCTCAGCGTAGCCTTTTCTGACTTCCCTGGGCACAGGCCTCCCACCCACAGAGCCCAGCATGGCCACAAGTCCACTTTGGTACACGTCTGCTTTCCCCACTGGCCTGAGGACAGGGGTCACGTCTTGTTCACTTTTATATTGCCGATTCCTCAATATGTGGCTCACAGTAATCACTTATCAAATGTTTTCTGACTGACTCTCTGATTGAATAAATGAAAGAACGAACAAGTTATAAGCAGAGGCTCAATATCAAGACATAGGAAGATACTGAAGAAAGAGAAAAATGGTTAAATAAATGCTTAAACCAATGAAAAATTAAGTGTATCATCTTCAGCAGTGGCCAAGTACATTTTCAAAATTTCATCCCTTTAATTATGAAAGTAGCCTCTCAAAAATAAAAAAATAAATGAAACATGTCCTTGCTCCCAGATGGAATAAACTCATTTAGCTATGTTACATCAGAATCACTTCACAAAATCCGGTATTTGAAGTGCATTAGGTTGGGTTGGCTGATTTTCCCATAATTATATTAAATGTTCACCATCTACAGAATTTCATTCCAAACCCAAACAGTCCCTGGCACTTAATGAGCTGACTCCAATGCTCAGGCCCAGGACTGGCTGCCGGCTTCAATGCTTCGCTAGGTCATCGTTAGATGTCTACGGAAGACATTCAGAGCGAGCCATCGTTACCGTGGTAACAAGTGCAGGAGAGAAAAGGGTGACTGTCATACATAAGATGAGGATTATGGACAGGAAGCACTGACAAACCCCTAAGGAAACAACACAAGTTTTCCTCAGTTAAGAATGGCCGTTCAATATTCACATGCTAAAAACTGAGTGTCACAGCATCTAACAAGGAAATATATAAAGCCCATTAGTTCTGGTTGCCAACCAAGAAGAAAATGCAGCAATTGCTGCCTCCCACTATTTTATAATTATGTGTATGTCTATACATATACATAAATGAATCAGAACAGAAACCCATTGAAATATGTAAAACAGGCAACATGGAGCTCAGTGTCGCACATACTCAATGTAGGGTCCTACTCAGTCTGTGCTTTGAGTTTGAAATGCTTTTCAAGAAAATTCAACAGCAACAAAACCAAAAATAAACAAATGTGACCACATCAAACTAAGAAGCTTCTGCACAGCAAAGGAAAGAATAGAATGAAAATTCAACCTACGGAAAGGGAGAAAATATTTGCAAACCAGATATCTGATAGGGTGTTAATCTCCAAAATATATAAGAACTCCTACAACTCAATAGCAAAAAACCACTAATAACCTAATTTAAAAATGGGCTAAGGACTTAAATAGACATTTCTCCAGAGAAGATCAACAAATGGCAACAGGTATAGAAAAATGTTCAATATCATTAAATATTGGGGAAATGCAAATAAAAATCCCAGTGAGATATCACCTCACACCTGTTAGGATGGCTGTTACTAAAGAAACGACAGACAAGTGTTGGTGAGGATGCGGAGAAACTGAAACCCTGGCACACTGTTACTGGGAATGCAAAATGGTGCAGCCACTATGAAAAACAGCATGGAAGTTCCTCAAAAAATTAAAAATAAAACTACCATGTGATTCTGCAATCCCACTTCTGGGTATTTATCCAAGAATTGAAATCAGAATCTCAGAGTGACATTAGCACTCTCATGTTCATTGCAGCAATATTCATAATAGCCAAGATGTAGAAACAAGCTAAATGTCCATCAACAGGTAGATGGATAAAGAAAATTTGTGATATACATACATACAAGGGGCTAGAATTTTGTTCAACCTCAAAAAAGAATGAAATTCTGCAATATGCAATGACATGGATGAGCCTCGAGGACATTGTGCTCAACAAAATAAGCCAGTCATAGAAAGATACTGCATGATATGGTTTGGCTCTTTGTCCTCACCCAAATCTCATCTCGAAATGTAATCCCCACATGCTGAGGGAGGGACCTGATGAGAGGCGACTGGATCACGCAGGTGGCTTCCCCCATGCTGTTCTCATGATAGTGAGTGAGTTCTCATGAGATCCGATGGTTTAAAAGTGTTTGGCAGGGCTGGGTGCAGTGGCCCACACCTGTAATTCCAGCACCTTGGGAGGCTGAGATGGGTGGATTATCTGTGGTCAAGAGTTCAAGACCAGCCTGGCCAACATGGTGAAACCCCATTTCTACTAAAAATACCAAAAAAAAAAAAAAAAAAAAAAAAAAAAGAAAGAAAGAAAGAAAAAAAAGCCAGGCACCTGTAATCCCAGCTACGCGGGAGGCTGAGGCAAGAGAATCGCTTGAATCTGGGAGGCAGAGGTTGCAGTGAGCCTAGATAGCGCCATTGCACTCCAGCCTGGGTGACAAGAGCAAAACTCTGTCTCAAAAAAAAAAAAAAGTGTTTGGCAGTTCCCCTCTCACTTGCTGTCTCTCCTGCCATCAGATTGAAAGATATGCCTTGCTTCCCCTTCACCTTCTGCCATGACTGTAAATTTTCTGAGGCCTCCCCAGCAATGTAGAACTGTGAGCCAATTAAAACTTTTTTCTTCATAAATTACTCATTCTCAGGCAGATCTTTATAACAGTATGAAAACAGACTAATATACTGCATGATCCCACTTATATGAGGTAGCTAAAATAGTTAATAAAATCAAATAATAGAATAGTGGTTGCAGGGGCTGGGGAGAAAGGAGAATGGGCAACAAGCATACAGTTTCAGTGCAGCAAGATAAGTTCCAGAAATCTGGTTTACTTATAGTCAATAATACTGTATTGTACACTTAAAAATTTGTTAAGTTGTATATATATTATCACAATAAAATAATAATTTAAAAAATTCTACAAAGACTTTATTTTTTTAGTGATGAATTTCTAATGATCTTATCACTAGATTCAAAATTAAAGTGGGCTTATGGATATTGCTTTGTTAATTCAGTGGTGACTGGGACTTTCAAAGATGTTTTATCTATGTTTCCTGTTAGCAAATCTAGGATGGACTGTGATTTTAAGCTCCTTGTTAATTCTGTCAGTAATTAGTGGTCAAAATGGAAAATATTCATGAGTGGCCAGTACATGGAAAATAGAAAACCCGTGAAAAGCCTGAAAGAGAAAACAAATGAAAAGCAGAGTTCTGTGAGAGTTCTACACTAGGGGTACCTTATCTGATTTTCCTCATCATTCACCAAGAAGAACCAGCGAAACTTCACAACCAAGGGGCTGCAGTTGGTGATGGTAACGTAGCGAATGAGCTCGGTATCGTTCAGGATGCAGCCAAAATCCAGCTCCATCGTCTCAAAGCTGAGGTTGGGGTAATGTACTTCTCCGCGCAGGTCCAGGCTGTCTATCTGAGGGTGTTCCACATACTTAATTGCTAGAATTTCTTCTGCCACCCAGTTGTTCAGATCGTTTCTGTAGGAGGGGTCAAACTTGATCAGCAGGTTTTTTTCTTCATCAATTTCCAGTTTAATAGGCTACAAACAAGATAATGGGGAAATTACTAACTTTTGTACTATGCATTTCCACCCTGGTACATGAAACAGGCAGCCAGGTATTTACACATACACATTACATGTATTTATGCACACACACAGATACACACGTATTTATGCACACACATACACACATATTAGTATGAAAACCATACATATACACATTCATATGTAAACAGCTACTGCATCTAAGTATAGATACTTACGTATATGGATATACATTTTATTAGTTGAAAATGAAAGCAACGAAAATCTGGAATTATTTAAAGGAAGAGATTTTGATGAGTGTTATGTGGGGTTATAAGAATTGAGGACTTGTAAACGAAAAGTCTACAATGAATAACTATTATAAAATATTCGTAACTAAAAATAAATCTGTTGTGAAATGCCCTTAGGCAAGTGGGAAAAATTCTTTGCTTAAGAAATTTTAAAAGAGTTTTCTAAAGCACTGGGCGGTGGGGGTGGGGGGGCTCTGTAGAGAGTGACCCAGAAAGGGACAGATTAGGTAATTTAATTTCTTTTCCAATGTCAGCAATCCTAACTTTTAAGCACAGTGTCATCCACTTTCTGCTGTTTTCTATTCAACTTAAAATGACAGTCCAGAGCTGTACAGCATTTGTTCAGTACATTTTATTTGTTCTTTTCTGTCTTTGATTCCAATCCCTATGTGTTCCTTGATGCCAGTGTCTGCAGTAACACCTTCCCGTAGAAAGGCTGGCTATGAGTTGGCTTTTTTAGGCATTGCTCAATTCCCACATTTAATGGGCATGAAAGCCACCTCATGGTTTTGCAGCAAGTACCCTGAGGCAGTCGGGAAGAATGAACACAGGAATGAATCTGTTTTCCGTGCGCCTCATCTTTCCACTGGGCTTAAAGGATTCTGGTATTTAACTATACATTTAATGACGTGATTAGATGGTTTTGGATGATAAAGCCACTCACTTCATTCAACAATCAGAGAGAGAGGAATGACTCTTCAGCATTGCCCTAATCCCAGCTGAAAGCCAGGCCAGCCACCTGGCCTTTGATCTTACCACTGGCACAAGGGGCTGGGCATAAGTTAGGACCCACCCCTGTAATCATGGCATCTGCAGCACTCGGTATCGCCACGCTTCATGTTTACATGTTTTGAAGATTGACTTAATTTTTTTTTCAGGGAAATGACATTATTTCTTTATAGAAGTGATACAAAAATTTACATTATATATAAAAGTACAAAGAAGAAATGAGAAATTTATCCCATATTTCACAATACATTATTTCTCAGAGTTATCATTTGGTAGACGTTAGTCCAGATGTGAGAGAGGAATAATAGGATTTTACAAAAATGGAATTAGACTACATTATTTTCTAAAAAACATCATGTTTGAATTTTTTCTCAAAAAAAAACTTGAAGAAATGTTCCATATACAAGGGATATTAATTCCTAAGATTAAAGGCTCTGGAGCTAGAGTAGTTAGGTCCAAAGCCTGGTTCTGCCACTTACTAGCTGTGAAACCTTGGGCAAAATACCGGGCCTCAGTTTCTCCATCTGTAAAACAAGGGTAACAATAGTACCTGCCTCTTCTTATGAGGATATAATTAGTTAATGTATATGTGAGGTGTTTCAGGGCAGTGCCCTGCACATAGTGCAAGGTATTTAAATGGTAGCTATTACTATTACCCCTTCACAATAAAGGAAAGAGATGGCTAAATGTTAAGCAGTTTCAACTTTAGACAACCTCTTATTGACACCTGGCTGTAAAAGGGAATGAAATCGGCCGGGCATGGTGGCTCACACCTGTAATCCCAGCACTTTGGGAGGCCGAGGTGGGTGGATCATGAGGTCAGGAGTTCAAGACCAGCCTGGCCAAGATGGGGAAACCCCATCTCTACTAAAAATACAAAGATTAGCCAGACGTGGTGGCAGGCACCTGTAACCCTACTTACTCAGGAGGCTGAGGCAGAGAATTGCTTGAACCTGGGAGGTGGAGGTTGCAGTGAGCTGAGATTGCGCCACTGCACTCCAGCCTGGGTGAGAGAGCGAGACTCTGTCTCAAAAAGTAAAAGGAATGAAATCAGTACACCCATGCTTCCCTCACCTCCCAGTTTTAATTGGCCATAGTGAATTTTAAAAGCTGAGGTTTAAAACATTCTGCTCTGAAATTCTGTCAAAGTTGTGTAGTCTCAGTTCCACAGTTAACTGGATTGAGTCCTCCTATCCGTCTTTTCCTCAGTTTTTTTCATTCCTGAGTACCTTATTTTGATTCTTTTAGATGACCGCATGTCATTGGCAAATTAGTTTTCCAACAGGGGTGCATGAGTGTGGAATTCAAAGATGCAAGGGAATGCTGAATACAGCACTCATGCACCCGTTGGAAAAACTAATTTGCCGAAGACACGCAATCATCTAGAAGAATCAAATAAAATGCTCAGGTATGAAAACATTTCCTTGCATCTTGAGCATCCCTGTCTGTTATCTTTACACTCAAAGTGTCTGTTGCCTTTACACTTAAATAGTATCAAAGGATACTTTAGCTAGTTATAAACTTCTTGAGTCAACTTTCCTTCCCTCAAAACTCTGTAGTCACTGTTCTGTTGCCATGTGGCATTAAAGTGTAAGGCTGAGGTTAGTCCAAAATCTTCCCTTGATTGGTCTCTTATGCTTAGATGCCATAGAATTCCTTGGTTGTCAATAAGTCCTGTAACTTCACTAAAATATGTCTCACTCTTGAATATTCCATATCATTTTGTCCTAGGACAAGGTGAGGCCTTGTTTCTAAAAATATTTATATCATTTTGTCCCTGGACAAGGTGAAGCCTTATTTCTAAAAATCTTTACAAAATATTTCATTGATATTTTGGATAGACAGAACAATGAAAAGCAAGTTGATTTTGTGCCCATCTCCCCATATCTTACGTAAGCCAATAGTTTCCCTCCCCTGAGGAAACCAAGGTTAAAAGTATCTCATTTACCCTTGCAGAGATATTCTATGAACATAATATCACATTTATATATATTCTTTTATTTTTTTGCACATGATAGCATATCACGTACACTGTTCTATAGCTCGGTTTTCTCACTGGAAGATCACTCAGTATCAGTGCATATGAAGCTGCTTCGTTCTTTTTAATAGCAGCATTTCATTCCATCATATTATTCTGCCACCGTTTATTTAACCAATGTGCTACTGATGGATATTAGTTCCCAATCTTTTGCTCTTATAATCAACATTGCAGTTTTATCCTTGTATATAAGTCATATTGTATATTGTGTTTATGTCTGCAGAAGAAATTCCCAGGAATGAAATTTCCAGGTCAAATGGTATGAGCATTTAAATTCTTGATAGCTACTACCATATTGCCTTCCAATGTACGACATACACTGTCCGGTGCGGCAAGAGACTGTTTCCACACGCCCTTCCAAAACACAGCACTAGCCAATTTTTGCTCTTTGCCGGTCTGATAGGTTAAAAAATGTATTTCATGGTCATTTTAGTTTGTATTTTCATTCATGTGAATAAAGTTGAGCATATTTTCACATTTAAAAGCTATTTTATTTTCCCTTTTGTCAACCCCTGCTCTTTTCTTTTGCCTGTTTTCTGTTTGGTTGTTAGTATTTTCTTGTTGGTTTGAAGAAGCTCTTTTAAATTATGTGTGTGGTTTTATTAAAATTATACGTGCAAATGATATAAAGTGAAACTGTACTGTAAGAGTTATTATAAAAAACAGTAGTTCCTGACCCACTGTGTCATTCCACCAACTCAGAGGCCACCGTTTCTCAATTCTCGTAGTAGGGTTTGTCTTGGAAATAATTTCCTTAGGCAGAGAGGTGGCCATCAAGCTGTGGACACACCCAGATATCCGAATGTGGAGTGAGGAGGGCTTATTCTGGGGTGTCAATACTGGCAACATTAGAAGCGCTAGATTTCCCCAGACATTTTAACCAATTTCTTTGGAGAAGAGCACTATTTTTTTCTTTCTTAAGATAAAAGCCAGCTGTCCACGCTTCCTGAATGGGGCCTGGTGCACACAGAATCCCTATAATTGTTGCCCTCTTCTCATAATTATTGCCTGTGATCCCGGAGCTACTCCACACCACTGGGCAAAACAACTCCTTCATCTTTTATGACTTCATTTGAACATTTTCTGAGATGCAGATTTTTTGTGTCTTCTTTTCAACCCACTCCCAACCTCATTCTATCTTCCAGAAGTTGGCTTCAATCTCTCATTATTTGGGGATGCCCATCCTCCTCCCCCTTTATATTACTGCTCTGGCTTCCTTCTCTTTTGAAAATTTCTACGTTTATCCTAGTAAGATCTCAGAAGGGGCTGGGCACAGTGGCTCACGCCTGTAATCCCTGCACTTTGGGAGGCCGAGGTGGGAGGATTACTTGAGCCCAGGAGTTCAACAAGACCAGCCTGGGCAACATAACAAGACTTCCTCTCGACAAATTAAAAAAGTAGCCGGGCACAGTGGTGGACACCTATGGTCTCAGCTACTCAGGAGGCTGAGGTGGGAGGATCGCTTGAGCTAGGAAGTTGAAGCTGCAGCGAGCTGACATTGTGCCACTGTACTCCAGCCTAGGCAACAGAGTGAGACACCATCTCAAAAAAAAAAAAAAGATCTCAGGAGGGATACGAGTGGGTCTTGTCTACCACCCAGAATGAGAAAGGTGCGCATGTCTGAATCTTCCTTTTCCCACCCATTTGTTCTCCTGTGCTCTGTGAGTTCACTCTGCATCTCCTCTTTCAATACCTGCATCTTCTACTTGGGCTCTTTCTAAGGACAGGCCATGTTATCTGTAATTTGTGTGAGACTGTAGGGAACACATATTTGTGCTTCTGGTCTTCTTCCTTGGGTGCATCTCCTTGCAGTTTGTTTTCATCTGCCTCTTGCTTATAATCATTTCCTCTTTTTCTTTCTCCATTCAAAGATCTTGACTGGTTTCGTCTCACCTCCTGCTTGAATGAGACCTATTCATTCAAAACATCTGTGGTGGAGGGGCGGGGCACAGCCCACAGCCTCCAGTTGGGTACTGTTGGGACACCCTGTCACCAAGTACGCTGTCCCTGCTCTCCCCAAAGATCCATCTCCCTGATTGTGGCTCACAGTAAATCTCCTTAAGTAACAGGCTCCCTCTTCTGAGATCTCATGATTGCTGCCTGCCCCCGCCCCTTCATACCCCATCTTCATTAGCTGTTTACCTAGAGAGAGAGGATGAGCAAAATGGCATGTGGGGACTGGTTTCTCCTTCAATCCTCCTCTCCTACAGTGTCACTGGCCCACGGACCTGACTTTCCCATTGGTGTCCTCACACCCGGCAAAGGATCACAGGGACAATCTTGAAGGGTTGTTTAGAGAACACTGAATCCATTGCAGACTGGTGGCCGGGGTGAGCCCTCAGCCTCCTCCCTCAGCCCTACTCAGACTTCTCAGTATCCGGAGGTGGGCTCACTGGTCTGGGGACTGGACTTGGCTATTTTCTCATTTCCTTCAGCATGGAGATTTGGTTGGACTCGAGGGAGGAGAATGAAAAGATCTTTACTATCATCAGTAGGAAGTTACTGCTTTCTGTGGATTGGCTTCATTGGAATGGGCAGGAGAGAAGGATGATTATAATGAGCTGAAGCTCTCACCATGAATGGCAGTGTTTCTACAGATTGATATTGGAATGGATTTACCACTCATTTTAAATTTTCTGTAGTCCTCCCTGTTTGCTTCCTGGATCCTTTCCATCTTTCTGAGCTGAAGTTGGGTGGCGTATCGTTACTCTTCTCTTCCTTTATCACACCCCGCCCCACCCCCAACAGCTTGCCAGAACAGCCCCCTATTAAGGTACCTCAGGAGTTGCCGGCAGCAGGGATTTATCAGTCTCACATATAAAGAAGGGTCCAGATGTTGATAGCAACAAATTCACGGGCAGGGTGGAAATGTTTTTTATGGCCAAGGGCTGGTAATCAGGTTTCAGGATACTGTTAGGTTTCTGCAAAAACAGAAAAAGATGAAACAAATCAACTTATGGTAAATACAGTAAGCTTTTAGCAACAAGTCTCAGGTTAATTGTTTAGAACAAATTTATTGATCTTTCTCTCTTTTTCTTTCTCTGTGTGTATATATATATATGCATATATATGTAGATGTATACATACATTTTTCTCCCTTGTAGAACTTTAGATTAATCATGTGGAGGCCGCGCACAGTGGCTTATGCCTGTAATCCCAGTACTTTGGGAGGCCAAGGCCGGTGGATTACTTGAGGTCAGGAGTTCGAGACCAGCCTGGCCAACGTGGTGAAACCCTGTCTCTACTAAAAATACAAAAATGAGCCAGTCATCGTGGTGGGCATCTGTAATCCCAGCTACTCGGAGGCTGAGGCACGAGGATCACTTCAACCCAGGAGGTGGAGGTTGCACTGAGCCGAGATCACACCACTGCACTCCAGCCTGGGCAATAGAGTGGGACTCAGTCTCAAGGAAAAAAAAAAGATAAATCATGTGGAATGATGTACGGTGAACTACTGAAAAGTGGACCTACATAACCCAGACAACACAGATTAGATTTTTTTACCTCCTTGGTGCCTAATTGAGAAAAGCTACAGAAGCCAGGCTTCTGGATAGAACTATTATTATAGGGGCTTCCACTGTGTCATAAGACAAAGTCTAAAAAGTTAGTTATATCTTATGCATAAATATAGCTATCATTATAATTAATAAAACATGTTTCCCTTGTATAATATTTTTCCAGGCTTAAAACACCCAATTTGCAAATATCTTGTTATATTGACAAAAGCTCAGACCTATTTCCTATAAACTTTTCCTGATAATACCAGGATAGTTGATTTAGAAGCATCTTTTTACTCTGTTAGATATGCTAGATTAAATTTTCTTTTTTTTTTTTTTTGAGACAGAGTCTTGCTCTGTTGCCCAGGCTGGAGTGCAGTGGTATGATCTCGGCTCACTGCAACCTCTGCCTCCTGAGTTCAAGTGATTCTCTTGCCTCAGCCTCCCGAGTAGCTGGGATTATAGACACGTGCCACCATGCCCAGCTAATTTTTGTATTTTTTTGTAGAGATGGTGTTTCACTATGTTGGCCAGGATGGTCTCGATCTCTTGACCTCATGATCCAGCCGCCTCAGCCTCCCAAAGTGCAGGTGTGAGCCACCATGCCCAGCCCAGATTTAATTTTTCAACTCAAGAAGGCATCGAAAATGCATCTCGAGTTGAGAGTTTCTGGCTAGACTGGACTTTTCTCATGCTGATGTTGGGGCCCACATTATTTCTTGTATTTCCTAGAAAGGGGGTTCTTTAGTATCATCAGGGGGTGACCAGGAGCCTCAATCTCTGGCCTCCAAAAAGAACCTCCCTCCAATCATCCCCTGGGTCTTCTGACAACTCTAGCCTGTCCTTCCTAGGCCTTCTTGTTTTCATTTGCTTTTTCTCTTTGTGCCAATGTCAGTTAAACCCTTCTAATTTTCTACTTTGATATGACTCTGTCTTCCAGTTCTATGCCTAGCACAGTCTCTTCCTTCCACTGTGGTTCCTGGGTGAGCTCGGGTGACCAGTGTCCCTTGGCTCGAGCCTCATGCCTTGGTTGTACTCCATGAGTCTCCCTGTGCACTGCCAGGTGACTTTACGGGTTAGGTCTGGCATTTACCAGGAGACACCAGCCTTTGTTTCCCTCCCTCTAATATGGGGTAGCACGGAACTGGACTCACCTTGCCTCTGTGGTTTGTATACTACAGTTTAGGGAGGGATGAAGCAGTACTCTGAGCCCTACAAAGGCTGCATGGAGAACCGTCCGCCCTGCGACCTTCCCTGAAGGCTGCTGTGTCACCGCAGATGGCTTTGAAGTGCAGAAGCCACACTTGGTTGGTTTTGGCAAGAGGCCATTTAGAGGCTACTGATGAGAAGGAGTCAAGCACAGAGAGGCCATTCTATTTTAAAATGACCCCTTCTCTTTGAGTTGTTCGTCTCCCCAAATATCAGCAGACATAATGTGCTGCTGGAACTTCATGAAGAAAAGTGGCTGCTAGTTTCAGTTGACCTTTTTGATCCCACAGAGATGTGGTTTCATCTCCGTGGCTTATGAATGGTACGATAGTTATAAAGTAGACCAAATCTGAGGAAACAGCTATAGAAAAATTCTTCCCATAGACAGGGTTGGTATAATTATATTCTAATGTACCAAATCAGATGCACTGCCTTGAGCTGAAAACAGGGAGACAGAACAGATAATTGGATGTTATACAATTAAATCTGAATACTGAGACCTAACAAGTCTCTTGCACATGCTGGGTAATGAAGTTGCATTTCTTCATTGTCCCTGATGTGGATTAAATGTGAGCAGGAAATGAAAATGAAAAATACAGTAAGTAGTAGGACAGATTTCAAACTTCTCATCTTTGTGGGGAAAGAGAGAAGGGTGGAAAAAAGTAAGCAGGGAACTGTAGCTCAATTCACTTTTTAATTCAATAAGAAGTTACCACCATATTCAAAATATGTGCATATTTTAATCTAGTAATAAATTCAAACAACAGACATTTAAATAAAAACATGCCCACCCCGCCCCGCAAAAGGCATAAGTATATAAAGAGAAGAAAAGAGCGCTACCCACACATTTTATGAGTGTTTATGGGCTTAGAGAAATCTAAAAAGAAACTAGGCTGCATATTTAACATACATTACAACATCTTGCCCAGAATAGCAATTCAATAAATATTCACTGAGTTTTCTCCCAATAACAGCATTCAGGGAAAATATAAAGCCACCAACTTCAGTGCAGCTGTTGCCAATAAACATCTTTCCTGATTACTTAAAAATGAAGAATTTAAAATGCAGCAATAAAGCTTAATAACTGTAGCAGGAATTCTTGTCGTATTTTCCTTTTACATGTCTCATGGAGCTTGTTGGCTTCATGTTTAGCTTGGGTTTTAGTGACAGGAAGCTAAACTAACAACGTCCACCTTCCCCACTCATTTGTTAAGCCATTTTATTTTATTTTACTTTACTTTATTTTACTTTACTTTACTTTTATTTTATTTTATTATATGGGTATACATGTGCCATGGTGGTTTGCTGCATCTATCAACCTGTCATCTAGGTTTTAAGCCCCACATACATTAGGTATTTGTCCCAATGCTCTCCCTCCCCTTGCCCCCGACCCCACGACAGGCTCCAGTGTGTGATGTTCCCCTCCCCATGTCCACGTATTCTCACTGTTCAACTCTCACTTGTGAGTGAGAACACGCAGTGTTTGGTTTTCTGTTCCAGTCTAAGTTTCCTGAGAATGATAAGCCATGGTCTCTGCTGTGTCTTTTCTGCCTTATATATTGTAGGTGACTGATGCACCTGCTCAAAAGTTACTTGTTGATTTGAATTGAACTTTTACCTCACACCTCTCCTACTGGATCACAGGCTCCTTTTTTCATCTCCTAGCAGAACACCTTTTCCATGGTGATAATCAATAGATACTAATTTGTTTTAATGAACAAAATATGATGGAATCCACTACCAAAATAAATGGTCTTGAACATTCTTCTGCAAACCTCCAGGTAATGAAAGGAAGCCCAGTTGATTCCTCATGACTGGGTAGGCACTGCCACACCCAGAGCTTTTGTGTGACAACAAAGATCACACTGTGGGGCCGTGACTTAATGCTTGGTCTTCTCAGCAGGCTGTGACATTTATCAGGGAGGACTATTCTCACTGTTGTATCTCTAGCCCCCAACACTGTGCCTGGCACATGAGAGGCCTTAATAAACATTCCACTCAGCGGCCAGCATGATGGTTTCAGTGAATCAATCTGACCATGTCACTCCCTTCCTGGAAGCCCTCCAATGGCTATCCGGAACAAAACCCAAAGTTCAGATGATGCCTCCCAGGCAGGCTGCACATCGCCAGATGGACTTTTGCCATCCTTGGCACATTCTCTGTCCAAGGTGGCCTTTCCTAACTTGAGCCCTTTGCGTGAGCTATTCCCTCTGCCTGCAATTTTCTCCCCATCCCTTGTCACCAGACTAGCTTCTATTTTTACTTTGAGTCTCAACTTGAGGCACTTGCTCAAGAAATCCATCCATGACCACATGGACGAACAAGATCATGTCTCCCAGTACATGCCCTCCCAGCACCTTGCACCTCTTCCTCATAGCAATGTTTATAATGGTGACTTCAACAATTACATTTTAATAATTTGTTTAAAGTCAACCAGCTTAGCTTTGGTTATGTCTGTCTGGTTCACTAGATTTCCAGTACCAGCTCAACCCCCAACTCAGAACAGACATTCCTTACATGTCTTGAATGGTAATTAATTCTGGATGGAAGGATGTCTAGGGGCAGGTCAAGCCTATTGTGATATCTCCTCCACCCCACCTCCTCACTATCCTGACCCCCTGCCCTGAGCAGCAGCCACTACCTTCTCTCCCTTGTCCCCTGACTCTGGCATATACTGTCTGCCCTTATGTAGAGCCATTTAAGTTAAAGAATGTGAATCTAATACTTTAAGTTGATTATTCTCCAGCTTAACCTGTATCTCAGTTTCCTCGTGTGCATCATGGGAATGATAACAGAATCTGCTGCATACGGTTGCTGTGAGGGACTACTGGGTAAATGTATGTAACGAACATGGCTCCATGTCTAGCACATACTAATCAATCAGTGGTAGATATTCTTACTGATAATTATAATTATCGATAATTCTACTCCAGTCCTTCCTCTGCCTTGAGTTTATTTTACCTGGTTAAAGTAAGATGATTGACTAAACTGCATATTCAGTGCACTGGAATACCACTTCCCTTAGGTCTTAGATATCAGGAATGATGGAAATAGAATTTCCACAGCAACTTACATGTCAAAGGATTGTAGGTTTAGATTCAAAATTTTTAGTTGAATGTGTACTGGCCTCTGAAGCTTAAAAAACACGGGCTGAGCAATGCATGGAAAAGGATGCCTGTTAATTTAGCTTTCGAAATGAAAATGTAAACATGCTGACCCCAGTCGGAGCACCCAGCCCTCGCCAGCACACGCCACTGACCTTCTCCAGTCGGTAGATGAGCTGCTTGGTGGACAGCTGGATGAGAGGCGCAACGAACTCACAGGTGACATTCACAGCCATCAACAAGCTCTTCCCTTTCTGTGTCCCGATGATGGCGTGGCACACCAGCTTCTCTTTAACTATCTGCCAATGAGATAAGCCAGCATTTGGGGAACAACTATAACTTAATACTTACTCAGAATACTTATTTACCCACTGAGAGAAAATGGATTTCCCACTACCTGCCTGGGGACACAAGGCAGAGCACACTTATGAATAGCACGCTTCAGGGGCTGCTCTTTGTCACATGATTATGTTTTTGTTAGTTAAACATGGCTTTGATGGATTCTGTATTTATTTCTGACTGCCCTGAGGCAGTTGACTTACATTCGGTTCTATATACATAGGTATAGTTATATTATGATCTTCTATGCATGAGGAGCTGTGTTGGGTGCCGGGAGTACAAAATACTGATGAATGAGACAGATAAAATCTTTCCTGGGGCTTATAGTTCAATGGTAGTTATATGATTTCTTATTAAACTATTGAAAACTGTAGTTGGAAAATTTTTGCCTTTTATTTTTTTTTTTTTAGATGGAGTTTTGCTCTTGTTGCCCTGGCTGGAGTGCAATCGTGCAATCTCAGCTCACTGCAACCTCTGCCCCCGGTTCAAGTGATTCTACTGCCTCAGCCTCCCAGGTAGCTGGGATTAAAGGCATGTGCCACCATGCCCAGCTAGTTTTGTATTTTTAGTAGACACGGGGTTTCTCCATGCTGGTCAGGCTGGTCTCGAACTCCCAACCTCAGGTGACCCACCCAGCTTGGCCTCCCAAAGTGCTGGGATTACAGGCGTGAGCCACTGTGCCCAGCCAAATTTTGGCCTTTATACTTAAACATTTAAAAACCATGCATTAGGAATTAATATTTCTTTGGACTCAAAAAGCCTAGATTTTTATAAAGCAGAAAGATCAAAAGTGAATTTGTAGCATGAATAGGTTATGTTGAAGAGTGCCCAGGTTAGGGATGTTAATGCATTCCAGTCTCTTCTCATTTATGTAGCATGATTTAGAAGAACATTCAGGGAAGCTTTTAGTAAAGCTTAAGCTGAGTTTAGTCCCCCAGCAGCTCAGAATTAATGCCTTCAAAAATATGGACAACTCTTGATAACCACATTATAAATATGCTCTTCCAACAGCTGTCAGTGTCTTGAGATAACGGCCTGTGTTCTATTCATCTTTGCATCCTCAGTGCTTAGCACAGTATTTGTCACATGGTATACACACAATAAAAGTTGGCTGATCACCTGAATAACAGAGAGAAGGAACACATTACCTTTTTCACAATGAGAGATAACCCCCTTTTTTTTGGAATTGAGGATGCATTTTACCTGAAAATGCTCTATGAAGAAATAATCTAATGAAATAAAGTGGAATCTGTGACCTTAGAGAAGCTAAGCAAGGGACTAGCTTTCCAGCTGTGTCTACTGGGAGACAAAGTTCTTTTTGCTTCCTATTTCATGTGGGGAAAAGTCAGTATTACCTCCAAATTTGGCGAAACAAGCAGGATCTTAAGCAAGCATCATTTCTCATCTATAAGGTCTGCATTTTGTGGGGAGAGAGAGACTCTTAAGTGACTTTGAAAGCCTTTCCTTTAGTTTTTTAACGATTTCCACACTGTGAGAGAATTGGGATAAACAGACACATGATTTGGATCTACTGAAATGTTTTACGTAGAATGTATGGAGATCATGTAAATGAAAGCAGGGAATCAGAGTTGCTGAAGATAAATGTGGTTCTTTTATTAATGCATAAAAAGAAGATGTTTTGAAATGTGAGTTGTAGTCAGTCTGGAAAGAAAGGAACAGGGATGTCCCAATACCTGAATAAGAGAGGCAGCCCAGAGTATCGATATAAACACCCTTTTTGAATGAATATTAAATTAATCCTGCTAAATGTTAATAGGATAATCTGCTTTGGCTAAAAACTGGATGTTTTTCTACCAGAGACTTGCTGGCTTGTCACTGTGGACCCTGGGCATGAGAACCTCCCTTAAGATTGGGTTCACAGTGGCTATACAAACAAATCGACGACTGAGCAGAGCTGTACCCCAAAAGCAACAGATGCTACCATGGTAACTCAGGACTGTACACAATCCTTGAGAAACCATATCCTTCCTCAGATAAATGCCAAGGGACTTTCCTAAGAAATAGATATAGTAGAGATTTAATTAGGAAAAAACAATAGTTTCCAAATGTGCTGTCCCCTTACCCTGGGAGTAGCAGAATAGCCTTCGAGTATCATATCGATTGTCTGGCCTGGGTACAGCTCCATGCTGGCGGGGTGAAGATGAAACACAGGGCTCTGTGGATCCCTGGGCTCCTGAGAGCCACTGGGCTGGGGCCGGATATGAGCATGTCCCTTCTTAACGCGGCCCTTCTTACTCAGCTTGGCCTGGGGTTGGAAGCTGTCATTCATCCAGAACAACTGTTGGACCCGACGTCCCTTGTTGATCAACTTAAAGTGGTAATAATGGGTATCTAGGCTGAAAAAGCAGAGGCAGGTGTTGAGGGGATTCCATTTAGGTATGTTCTGTTCAGCTCTACACCCTTGGGATTTACTCTTCCGGAAGGATTTCAAAAGTGAGCCACAATATAAGACTTTTTTTTAATGTAGGAAGACTAAGTCACGATGCCACTAGGAACTAACAGTGATGGGACAAGGTAGTATCTACTCAGGGGGCCAACAGGTGTGGAATCACAGACCTGGGTTTGGTCCCAGAGTCGGCACCACCATGTCAGGGGCTGTGGAAAATCTCCACTCCCCGTCAATCTTCCCCTGTAGGCCCCACACACTGCAGGACACATTCAGTTCACGTGAAAAGCAATTCTATTTAGAGAAATAGCTCTGGGGAGTGAAAGGAAAGCAAAATACCTACTGGAGGAGAAGCAGGTTTCAAGCTGTGCTGAGAAAATTACTACTGACTGAGTGGAATGTCCCGTAATGATGGGCTCAATTTGAAGGAAGCGTTGAAGAAAAACCATGCATATCCTCTAAGCTTTAACAAAGGCCAGGGGGACTGCAATGGGCCAGACCACCACCGCGATTGGTCACCTATCTCAGACTAATGTGCTTTAAAGATGTTGCAATTTCATGTATTCATTTGTTCATCATGCATTCATATATTCCACAAATATTTACTAAGAACGTTCTGATTGCCTGGCTATTTGCTAAAAAAAACTGGGATTTCTAAGATCTTGGATATGGTTCAAATGTGTTTTTGTTTGTTTGGGATTTTTTTCCCCCCACAGGCTTACTTTAAAATTTATTCTTAGGGAAAACTCATCTCAGGACTGTTTTTTAATTTTAAATTTTATTAGGCTTTGAGATTTCATCCCATCTATTCTTCCTTAGGAAATGACATCATGCCTGGTAAGTTGAACCATCAAATAAATAATCAGAAGGAATATTTGCTAGTTGTCAGGTATAACCATTTCTATCTAAATACATTGTGAATCTGTGTCCACGGGGCACGCTCAAGGGAGTTACTTTACTTGGTAGTTTATGGCTAACAGTAGGCTTTTGGGGGAAATAATAAACAACATACACTGTTTATAAAAAACACATACTGATTACTAGGCAGGATGTCTGTTACTTATTCACAGTATATCATTCAATCATTACAGCAATCCAGTCATGGTAAGTATATTTACTACCATTTTATAGATCAAGAAATGGAAGTTCTGAAGACCTAAGGGAGTTGTCTAAAAATATGCAATTAGAAGCGGCAGCATATGGCTATTTCTTTAGACCAGAGGTTGGCAAACTTTTTCTTTAAAGGACTAAATAACAAATATTTTAGGCTTTTGGGGCCACATAGTCTCTGTAACAGCTACTCAACTTTCCCTTGTAGTGTGAAAGCAGTCATAGACAATACGTTACAAAATGGGCATGGCTGTGTTCCAATAAAACTTTATTGACAAAAGCAGGCAGAGAGATGTAGTTTACCCAGCCCTGCTTTTGGCAATTCTTCTGGAGATTGCGGGCATAGTGATTTTATGTAAAAAAGTTTAGGCAGAGGTCAAATTAGCAACTAAAAGCTACAGTTTGCTTTTATATTCATAGAAAACTGTTAGCTAACCCTCCAATTCCATGTGTCAGAATATCCTTCGAAGGCTACTTGACACTATTTGTAGATTTAAAAGAACATGTAATTAGGTCTGGTTTGCCATGTATTGTTTTCTACAATTATATTTGAGTGCACGAAAAGAAATTTGAAACTAGAAGCACTGGTATGCAATGACAAACTACCCTAGCTTACAGCCAACAGACAGGCAGAGAGGAGGATTCTTACATTTAGCTGACTCAAAAAATATAATTGGATACTTGTCTAAAAGCATGCAATTCAACCATGTGACTTGCTTTTTACTTAATTTTCTACTAGTTTACGGCATTTTCAATCAAGTCCCATATTTTGTAGATGGAGCAGAGGGAAGGATTTTGGGGAAAGCACCTAACTGATTAATGTCAGTCACATCTCCAAGCACAGCATATATAACTTGATTTCAGGGCCTGTGAGCCCAGAAGGCAGGGGGAATACCCTTCTGAGATCTGTTCACAGTACTGCAACAGGTAAGTTCAAATTCAACTGGCCCCCAGAAGCCAACTAGTGATAGCTACATGACTTTCCTGAGGAATCAAGAATAAATCCCCACACATACCCTCTACACTTAACACTCAAACCTCATATATATATACATATTTAATTTCAGATGAGGTCTTGCTCTGTTGCCCATGCTGGAGTTGCAGTTGTGTGATCCTAGTTCACTGTAGCCTCAACCTCCCGGGTACAAGCAATCCTCTCACCTCAGCCTGTCAAGTAGGTAGGACAACGGCATGTGCCATCATGCGAGGCTAATATGTTTTATTTTCTAGAGATGTGGGGAGTCTCCCTATGTTGCCCAGGCTGGTCTCTAATTCCTGGGCTCAAGCAATCCTCCCACCTCAGCCTCCCAAAGTATAAAGTGCTAGGATCATAGGCATAAGCCACTGCTCCCAGCCCTATAAATATATATATCTCCTCATATATATCTATATATGTGTGTGTGTATATGTATACGTGTGTGTTTTTTCTTTCTTTTCTTTTCTTTTTTTTTTTTTTTAAGACAGGGTCTCACTCTGTCACCCAGGCTGGAGTGCAGTGGTGCCACCTTGGCTCACTGCAACCTCAGCCTCCTGGGCTCAAGTGATTCTCCCACCTTAACCTCCTGAGTAGCTGGGACTACGTGCACCCGCCACCACGCCCAGAATTTTTTGTATTTTTATAGAGATGGGGTTTCCCCATGTTTTCTAGGCTAGTCTTGAATTCCTGAGCTCAAGTGATCCTCCCGCCTTGGCCTCCCAAAGTGCTAGGAGTATAGGCTTGGGCCACCGTGCCCGGCCCAAATCTGATTTTTATATCCACATTTAGATTGTTCTGCTCAGTGGTGTCTATACTGTACCACATCTTATTTAAATATTTAGACCCTCTAGCTTTTCCTGGGTAATCACGCAAAGCCAATGGAAACCATCTCAGTTGTTGGTGCTATGGTGGGGAGTCAAGTAGAGGACATAAGCTTCGAAAAAGCTGCTGGCTCTGCAATACTTGATAAAATACACTTGCAGTAAATTTTTACCTTCCTAGGTATGTTCTGCTTAGGTTACCACTAAGCTGTATCTGTATTTTCTATATTTATGGAGAGGGATTAACAGTGTATTAGAATTAAAGAGGAGAAATTATGGTTGAGAGTCTAAATTAATCAGAGTAGCCAGTTTGAGAGAAGAATGCATTTCCTACAAACCATATTCTTCTCGCATGTAAAGGGACACAGATTAGAGAATGCAACCAAGTTATGGCTAGAAAATGTCTTCCTGTTGCTGACATACCCATCAGGAGGCAGAAGAGTGAGGATGGGAAAGGAGAGGGACTGAGGTGGCTAGTTTTAATTACTTAAAATAATTTTCTAAAGTAGAGGTGATGCTCAGCACATGCAACATATGTGACATCTACAAAAATTGGTCCATGGTATTTCCTTACCTAAAATGTGCGCCCAAATTGAGTTCTGGAGCAAAGGGCTTATCTGAAACAATAGTGGAACCAATTCCAGAAGCCTGAACAGGAATCCGATAGGTACTGCTATTTTCAATGTCCAAAATGACACAGTCTTTGAATGTCAGTATGTCATTCAGGTTGGCGGTCAGTGCCAGTTGAATATCAGCTTCTGGAGGAACCACGCCTTCATTGGGTTCAATCGTCCAAAGGGATTTTTTGTGTGCCTGCAACACAAGAGTACAAGTTCACAGGGAAGATATTCTCGGCTTTTCATTCTATAGATGTCAAAGCCCTCTACACTTCAAATGGGTGGCACTGTGGAATTCAACATCAGAGACAAATATTATTTTTTGAATTAAAGCAGCTGGATGTTTGTTGGTTTTTCTTTTTTCAAAAAGCAATCTGATTCTGAAGAGCAAACCTACGATTTTACTTTTGAATGCTCTGTGAAGATTTTTACATCTCTTTCTCAAGGTAACAGCCCAATTCTCCAACAAGCTTATAATTATTATCTGCTATAATCTCCAGATTCTGAGACACCAAAGAAGGCACAATATTCTTTATGGAGTTTGAAATTTTTATTTTTTATTCTTATTTATTTTCCTTTGTTTTGTTTTTTTTTTGGAGTTTGAAATTTTAAAATAAACGTTTTCAAATGCAAAATTTCTAGTGTAATAGTGAGGATGAACCAATTTCATTAATAAATACAATATAAGAAGTCATCTGGATTTCTACTAATTTATAATAATTAATAATTAGCCTCATCAGAATCTCATTAGGTAAAATTGCAAACTTATTTTTGAAATACAGTCATGTGTTGCTTAACGACAGAGACACATTCTGAGAAATGTGTCATTAGGTGATTTCGTTGCTGTGTGAACATTGTAGAGTGAGATAGTGGAGCCTACTACACACCTAGGTGACATGGTATATAACCTGTTGCTCCTACGCTGAAAACCTGTATAGCATGTTACTGTACTGAACACTGTAGGCAACTGTAACACTGTAGTATTTGTATATCTCAACCTATCTCTGTTTCTGAGCCTCATCTGCATTTTCTGTTTGTTGTTTTCTGTGATTCATTTTTGATGCTTTCTTTTGAGCTCTCTTCCAGTTCACTAGCTCTCTCTTCAGTGATGTGTAATATGCTATTAAACACATCTATTCTCTCCTTAATTTTGATTTCTGTATTCTTGAATTCAGGTGTTGGTATTTTCTATTTTTACAAGGTTTTCATCTTTTGAGAACTTTTATAATTCTGACTATGACACTCAACTTACTAGCTACTACTACTAATAATTAGGGACCCCTCCTCCTAGCCCCTCCAAGTCTTCTACAAATTTAATGAGCAAATTGTTCTTGGACTTCTCAAGTAAATATAACAAATACATATTCAATGGCTCTCAGGTCCAGGTGTTGTGGGAAATACATAACACCCTGAGGAGCTGACAGCAATGACACTAGTGAGACCAATATTTCAACAACAAAAATGGAATTCAGAAGGAGGCCAGAGTGAAAGTGCTTCAGGGGAATCTAAAGAACAAGAGCAAAGGATGTTGAAACCCTTTGAATGTCTGACAAATGTACCACACACATTTTCTTTTCCCTCCAAATGTGAAATTGGGCTTAATTATCAGGTGGTGTGATTCCTAATTATATGGCACTATATTATTAATATTACTAAAATTCTAATCTGTTTAATTGCCTATATAAACAACTATCTCAAAGTTAATAAAGAGCATCAAATAAAAAACATCCTTTTGAATGAGGTCATGTCCTTTGCAGGGACATGGATGGAGCTGGAAGCCATTATCCCCAGCAAACAAACACAGGAACATAAAACCAAACACTATGTGTTCTCACTCTCAGAAGTGGGAGCTGAACAATGAGAACACATGGACACAGGGAGGGGAACATCACACACCAGGGCCTGTCAGGGGTCGGGAGGCAGCGGGGTGGAGAGCATCAGGAAAAATAGCTAATGCATGCTGGGTTTAATATTTAGATGGTGGGTTGATAGGTGCAGCAAACTACCATGGCACACGTTTACCTATGTAACAAACCTGCACATCCTGAACATGTACCCCAGAACTTAAAATAAATCCTTTCCCCATTTTGATGGCTTATCATTTAGATCAATTATGAAAGTCCTGTTTTATTTTGGGAAAGACATTACTCAGAAGTACTTATGTGGATTAATCTTTATAGAAAATATTTAGTTATTACCAATATGCACTGAGAAAAAGCTGCAAAAGAAGAGATGTGGAGAGTATTTAGATGCTTCCAGGATAATAACTGAGAGGAAAAGCCACACTCTCCAGTTCATCAGAAAAGAGTTTGATTATTCCTTCATGAATCTTCCTTGTGAATCTCCCAGTAAGCTTCGTGAAGCTCCCTGAGTTTGGTACCACAGAAGAAGCCCTCCAAAGAAATGCATTCAGTAGAAAACAATGGATTTGAAAACAAATGCAAATTTTACTATTTGAGCGGGACTCTAGAGGACATTCCAGTCTAAGATTATCCTTCTTTCACTTAATTCTATGATATACCTCTTTTAGAAAAAGGAAAAAAAAGGAGAAATGTAAAAACACATGTAGCTCTGTGGGGGCTTAGGTACCACGGACTGGAAACCTCCTGACAAACTTAGGTCAGAGTTACACTGATGATCTCTGTAAGTGACATAAATGTACATTGCAGATTGCAGGCAAGAGTTAGAGATTTCATCCAGGCAGAATCTCACAGGGTGACAGTGCCTTGGAATGTCACCAAAATCCTGGTCTGGCGCCACTGCAGATTAAAAAAATAGATTCGGTCAGTGGGCCCGATGGTCACTCTTAGGAATAGGCTCACAGGTACTTAAATAAGGAAAATCTAATATTTAAAGCAAAATGTCAATTTCCCAATTTATAATTGAGGACAAATGTAAGACAGAGCAGAAAGGCTAGTTACATTTCTTCCTGGTTTGAAAATCTACATGGGAAATAAGTAAATTGCATTTTAAAATTTAAATGAATTAAATAAAGGAAAGAAGAACATTTTTCAAGATTTTAAATTGTATATAAATGAGGATGTAGATGAATGATAATGAGGAAATTTTAATTTTGGCATTAATGGAAACTATAGATATAACTAAGTCAAGAGTCCTATTATTACTCATAAATCTTCAAATATGGAAAATCCCAAAGCGACATAGAAACAGAAAAAAAAAAAAAAAAAACAATTAAACATTAAATACCACACTAGATAAAGTACGACCTGGATGGAGATGTTTGTATGATCATTGTCTGTATTCAAAGGATGCGCATGAAAAAAATGATGAATCTTGAAAGACTCATCTATTTTTCAGAATTTTCTCGATAACTTTCCTACTTAAAGTAACTTGGTTCTAGCAGAGTACGAAAACAATCAGAAAACAGTAAACAAAGTCTCTGTCTCTCCAGAGCATTAATCTGTATTTGTTTATAATTTTGTATTAAAATATTAGTAAAAGGTAATAATCCTTATACATTTAATTTTCAGGACTGTAGCTCAATTATTATTGCCAAAGAAACTATAAGGATTGAATGTTACAGTGTTCTATCCATACTTAGGTTCAAAGAAATAATTTCTGATGCATCTTCCTAATTTATCAAAAGAAACATTTTAACAGCCTCAAAGTGACAACACTAAAATCCTCTAACACATTAATCACAGAAAATGACATAAAAATGTGTTCTAAAAGAGCTGTAAGTGCAAATTCAATTTTCTGTAGACATTTTAAAATGGATCAAGGTAGTTTCATTTCATCTTGAATTTATATTACAGTAGATAGGAATCTTTGACTTTTATCATTTTCAGTGGGCATACACAATCAAAGCAATAGATGGAAATAGATTTCTCATGCTTGAGTAACCAGACCTTCTCCTTTCTTAGAACTGTTTTCCCTACCTGCTGTTCTGAAATTCTAGGCTATTATTATAGATAAGTTTGTGGTAGCTGTTGTAACAGAAAGACCCCTGATGCTCAATGGCTTTATACAACAGAAGCTTATTTCCGGCCCAAGTGAATTCCAATTGGTGACAGGTGTGAGGATGGGCTTCTGTTCCATTTAGTCTTTCAAGGATGTCTGCTAAACAGATTCCGACATATTTAACTCTTGGTTTCTAAGAGATCCATATTGACATCCATCTGGCCAGTAAGAGAAGAAAGAGAAAGGAGGGTTGTGTGCTAGGATTTTACACACCATGCCTGGAAGTGGTGCACATCACTTCTGTTCAATTCCACTGGCCAGAACTGAGTCAATGCAACCTAACCCCAATGGAGGTTGGGAAATGTAGTCTAGCCCTGGGTCTAGAGTAAAGAGAGATGAGTGTGCTGAGCTGCTAGCTGCTGTCTGCCAAAGTTTCCTTGTTGGTTCACTTTACTGCCACATCCTCAGATCTTCCCCCAACTCTCCCAGATCTCATATTTTGAAAGGTGAAGAGCTTACTCCATCAGAACACAGATCCTATGGGAATTGCCTTTCAGATCCTATGGGAACTGCAGGGTTAGAGTTCACATCCATCTGCTTTTAGGACAAATGGAGGGGCAGCTAGAGAGAAACTAAGAAAGTTCTGGGCAAGAAGATCTCACTGTGTTGACCCTTCTTCCCAAATTGGTGGCCTGTTAGCATCCTACATAGCTGTGCTCATTTATGTGACTCAGCTTATAATGAAAACATAATGCCATTTATGTTTGACATCTCACCCTGTGAGATAATGCCATTTCTGTCTTTTCATCAAAAAGCAAAATGCCTTGCAGAGAGAGAGAGTATCATCAATGTCATCTTTCCTATTCCAATAATTTGTTTTCCTCCTCTAGCTGGTAGCACAGGCCAAACCTCTGCTCACGATAAAGTGAGAGTGTCATCAGCATAAGTGGTCTTTCAAGTCAGGGGACATTAGTTTTCAATGGATGTGTACCATTTCTCTTCTGTTTCCTGCTGACATAGGTTGGCTCTTCTGGAAAGACCTGAAGTTGTTCTTCAGGGCTGAATTGGTGAGTTTTCTGATGAAGCTTATTAATCAATGCTTGGCATAAAACCAGACAGGAAAATATATCATAGAATCCAAGACCAAGACACATTAAAATGCCAGATGCTAAGGCACTGGACTGCTCTTACCTTACATGAGTCAGCCTTGAAACTACTCTATCATCCTTGTGTCTCTCTGGTGGTTGACTTTTAGGGCTATCCCTTGCTTTTAGGGAGGGCTTGGTCAGCGTGACATTTTCCGTTATTAAATGGAAAATTTGACTAAAAAAGGAAAGGACGAATGATAATCATCTCAGCTGTGGAGGGCATTTCGTAACTCTTTCAGAACCACAATAGGGCAAAATAGTAGCTGATGGAAATAGGGTGGGAGGGAGGGCGCTGAAGCAAAGGGATGCAAATTTGAGTCCCTCCTCTGCTGCTTTCCAGATGTGGAACTTTGGGGATGTCTCCTAACCATGTATGCCTGGTCTCAGGTTTCTCATCTGTAGCTCAGGATATTGACTGTACCTTCCGTATAGAGCTGTGGGGATGGATGAGTGAGAGTGCAGGTAAAATCTCAGCACAGTGTTGGGCACAAAGCAAGTCCTCAAGAATGAAAACTATTGTCATCATTTTCCCCAAATCTGAAATGCCCCACGTGACATACAATTATGAGTTCAATAGTATTTGCTAAAAAAAATAAAAAAATAAAAAAATAAAAAATAACAAAACAGAAAACAAAGATGGATGCTAAGGAAGCATTTAACATACAAGACTCTTGCCAGAAAAGGAGAGGCTGTGGGGCTGTGATAGGCAGAATTCTAAGCTGGCCTCCAGGCTCTCCACCTCTTGGAGCACGATTATCTTCCCTCAGTTACATAGTCAAACAGAAATCCAGGTGTTGCTGTGAAGGATTTAGCACATGTGGGTAAAGTCCCAAATCAGCTGACCTTTTTTTTTTTTTTTTTTTTCCTGAGATAGAGTCTCACTCTGTCGCCCAGGCTGGAGTGCAGTGGTGTGATCTTGGCTCACTGCAACCTCCGCCTCCTGGGTTCACGCCATTCTCCTGCCTCAGCCTCCCAAGTAGCTGGGACTACAGGCGCCCACCACCACGCCCAGCTAATTTTTTGTATTTTTAGTAGAGACAGGGTTTCACCGTGTTAGCCAGGATGGTCTTCATCTCCTGACCTTATGATCCCCCTGTCTCGGCCTCCCAAAGTGCTGGGATTACAGGCATGAGCCACCATGCCCGGCATCAGTTGACTTTAAGATAGGGAGATTATCCTCAGCGGTCGTGACTTAACCAGACTATACTCTTCCTGGTGAAAAGATTCCAAGCACAGAGGGCCTAAGGGACGGGCCACATGGCAAGGAACTCCAAAGTGGCTGAGAGCAGTCCCTGAGGGCCACCAAAAAAACTGAGGGACTCAGTCATTCAACTGCAAGGAAAAAAGTTCCGCCAATGACCTGGGGGGCCCAGTAGTGGATCTTTTCCCCACCAAGATATCCAAAAGGAATGGAGCTTGGCTAACCTTGATCTCAGCCTCTTGAGATCCTAAGGAGAGAATCCAGCCTGACCATGGCTGGACCCCTTACCCACGGAAACTGAGATCGTAAGTTAGTATTGCCTTGAGCTGCTGTGTTTGTGGTAATTTGCTACCCAGCAAGAGAAACCTAATACAGGGTTCCATCTATTTGTTCCAACGATGATAAAAAAAAAAATTAGCCTTCCTAAGCTTTCCATGAAAATGTCAGCCATACCTGCCTTTGCTTTTTCTGTAATCTGGGGCTAGAAAGCCAGAGTCGTTTGAACAGCTCATAAACAACATGTACAGGAGGTATGTGTGTGCCTGCAGGGAATATGACTGTGTGAAAGACGGAAAATTTATGATCTTTTGCAATTCAGAATTCTGTGACCACCAGTGATGAGTGTTAAGCCCTCCCCTCTGAGGTTTCACATATCTAAAGATAACATTTGCTTTTTATTTGACAATAGGGCAGCAGTACACTTATGCAGTGCTCAGCTCCCAAGGTAAAGCAGCCAGAGCTTTTATAGGTTTCCTTATTGTGTGTTTAATATTTGCCACAAAAGGGAGAAGTGAATACCATTGTTTGCACATGTCACCTCAACAATCACCGGGGGTGTGGCTGTGCTCACACAGACTTGCTTTCTGTAGTGCTAATAACTAGGAAGCCTGAAGAAAATAGCACTGTGCGCTTTTCTTCCAAATAACTCATTTGCCAATTGAAATCTGCAAGAATCTCCTTCCTTGAAATAAAGAGAGCAAATAACAATAGGAAGCAATGTGCAGAGTGAGGGATTTCTTTGGAGTTACACTATTATCTCAGCAGATGACCAATACTTTGTGGAACAAGAACAATGAAGGGTCACCAAGGCCTTTTTTTTAAAAAAAAATTCTTCTGAGATGAAGTCTCACTCACTCTGTCACCCAGGCTAGAGTGCAGCGGCACGATCTTGGCTCACTGCAACCTCTACCTCCTGGGTCCAAGCAATTCTCCTGCCTCAGCCTCCTGAGTAGCTGGGATTACAGGCGTGTGCCACCATGCCTGGCTTATTTTTATATATTTTTTTGTAGGGACGGGGTTTCATCATGTTGGCCAGGCTGGTCTCTAACTCCTGACCTCAAGCGAACTGCCCGTCTCAACCTCCCGAAGTGGTGGGATTACAGTCCCTTTCTCCTTTTTGTCTTCTAAATGGGGTCTCTTGTCATAACAGTTATTTTCCCTGAAGTGAGTCATTTTGCTGCTTAAGAGAGTTAACTGAAAATGAGGAGATGAGATGCAGAAGAAATGGTGTAAAGCTTTACACGGGAGGCAATTTAAGGTCACAATCAGAAGTGTGGGCTTGAGAGTCTCATGACCTGGTAGTCAACTACGGACTGTGCCATTCATAGCCAAGTGACCTTGCACTAATTTTAAAATCTAGGTTTTGGTTTCCTTTTATGTTAAATGTTAACTTGAAGATAAAATAAAAGGGTGCTAAGCATCTAGCACCTCGTCTATCATAGATTACATGCTCAGTCAGTGGTGATTGCTACTAACGTTATTTTCCAAACTTCCCATTCAGTTCTTCTTCCTGCTGGCACCCTCCCCAGTCTACATGACTGACAGTGATAGGGACTGGGGGCAGAGGAATTCTAGGTAGAAAAGGGTGGGTCCCTGGTGAAATTCTACCTTTCAGCTGAAAAGCCTGAACCCATGGCCCAAAGTGAGAACTTATATCCCTGTTTTCCCAGTTGAATGCTGCCTTTCCCTTAACCACCCACTGCCCCACCCCATGCCCCAGCCTGTGCCTATAAAGACTCCAGACTCAGCTGGCAGAGAGGAGAAGCAGCTGCATGTTGGGGATTACAGAGAGGACAGCTTGATGGAATAACTCTGGAGAAGAATCCGGCTGCAGATGGCCGGACTTCAGGGGAAGATCACCTACCTGCCTCATCTCCTTTTCAGCTCCCTCTCCCCCTGAGAGCCACTTTCATCGGCAATTAAATCTCCCACGTTTACCATCCTTAAATTTGTTCATGTGGCCTCATTTTTCCTGGCTGCAGGACAAGAGCTCGGGATCCCTGAGTGCAGATACAAAAGGCTGTCATGCTGGCCCTTTGCCCTGGTTGGCACAGACACCTAACGTGTCCACAGCAGACGGCAGAACTAAAACAGCACTGTAACACACCCTCTGGGGCTTCAGGGATTTCAGGCACTGCCCCCCGCCCCCCACCCGACCTCCCACCCCCAAGATGCTGCCACAGGGCTTGCATGTAGTTTACTCCTGCTGACACCCAGGAGTGCTCACTCTGGCTCCTGCACCCACTCACCTGCGCACTCCCACCTGTGAGGGGTGGGGCGCAGCGGGTCCAAGTGAGTAGAGTTTGATCTTGCTGGTGCTGACGCGGTTGGCTGGTTTCCCCACTCATGCACTCCAGTTCCCACCTCATTCGCACGCTCCCTCCCGCAAGGTGTTGAGAGCAGCCGGCTGAATAAAGGAGACACTCCCTTTGCGAGTCCTGTGAAGGGGTCAGGGAAATATCCTGCTTCAACAGGTTTATCTTTCAGTGATCTGATCCTGCTGCTCTCCTGCTGGGGATTCTGCACGGCTCTCCAATGTCTGGATGAGAGGCAATGAGTCTTTTTATCCTCTTTGAGAAAGCCATGGAACCCCGTCATCAAAAAATGCACATACACACACTCCCCCCACCACAACTTTACATACAAGTTCCAGAATTCAGGGACCCCACTTTTTTCTGTTTGATCCATATGTGGACTCACTTTTTATATCTGGGGAATCCATCATTTTGTGTGAATCTTGGTAGGAGGCAGGCTGTCACTGCCGTTTGAGAAGTCACCCAGACTCTCTGCAAACACGGCGGCCCACAATCCAGACTGGAGTACCAGAGGAGCTTCTGGCCTGGAGGATCTACTCCCAAATCTTCGTCAGAGGGCCCCACTGCATTTTCTAGGCTTAGTTTCCAGGACACCAGGTCATTTACCTTTCCCAAGTGTTCGAAGCGTCATCTGCATTTAAATATGCTGCTCTCAGAAAGTGTATCCCCATCTCTCTGTTTTTCTTCTCCTCGGCCTTCAAGTCTTCACTCAAATGTTCCGACGCATGAAAAACTTCAATTTGACAAGAGAATGAATCACTTCCTCCTCTGTACTTCACATTATAACCCAGCCATACTGTTTGTATATTTGTTTCTTTTATGAGATTATAACCTCTCTGAAGAAGGAAACCATTTTATTTACCCTCTATCTCTCCCCTTAGTACCAGGCATAGAAAAAGGGCTCAAAAGTAGTATTTATTTGTTGGTCAGTAAATATATGGAAGGTGTCCAGCCTCACCAGTAAGTCAAATAAACACAAACTTAAATAACAATAAAATATGTTTTCATCTGTCAGACTTGGCCAAAAAAATCCACAAAAATGTTAGCAAGAATCTAGGAGTGAAATTTTTAAACAGTGCTGGGGGTAGGATCTAAATTTACAAATTCTCTGGGAGAGAATTCACAATATGTATCAAGACTTAGTTACACACATGTCATTTGACCCAGCAACTGCATTTCTAGATATTTAGTCAATGAAAACAGTTACAGATGTCAGCAAAATTGAGACACAAGCATTGCTTATAGTAGTGAAAAACTGGAAACAATCTATCAGTAGGGGATTAGTTAAATCAACTGTGGTAGAGTCAAATGATGCAATAAAATTAGCCAGTAAAAATGATCTGTAGACGAATATTCCTTAATAATTCATATTAGGTGACTACAATATACTGTTGAGTGAAAATAGCTGGTAACAAAATAGTATTATCCCATGGGAGGGAGTAGGAATACAGACTCACCACACGTACCGTAAAAAATTCAGAAGATACACACCAAAAATTTAATAGTGGTTATTTGCATGATGGGATGACGAGTGATTTTTTTTTTTGTTATCTTTAACTTCTATTTGTTCTATAATGTTACTTGTGTAACAAGGACATATAAATAACTCATATTAAAAGGATATGGTTGGCCGGGCGCGGTGGCTCAAGCCTGTAATCCCAGCACTTTGGGAGGCCGAGACGGGCGGATCACGAGGTCAGGAGATCGAGACCATCCTGGCTAACACGGTGAAACCCCGTCTCTACTAAAATACAAAACTAGCTGGGCGAGGTGGCGGGCGCCTGTAGTCCCAGCTACTCGGGAGGTTGAGGCAGGAGAATGGCATAAACCCGGGAGGCAGCGGAGCTTGCAGTGAGCTGAGATCTGGCCACTGCACTCCAGTCCGGGCGACAGAGCGAGAGTCCACCTCAAAAGAAAAAAAAAAAAAAAAAGGATATTTGCTCTCTTGCTGCAGTCTCATTTCCAGTTTGTTTCTTAGAAGCTTTTTAAAAAATAAATAATACATGTAGACAGTGTAATATTCAAATGGATTTAAAGGGTGAAGAGTCTCTCTTCTGCCGGTGCATGGTCACTAGTTACCATCCCCAGAGGTAGCCATTGTTAAGAGTTTTCTGAGGATCTTCCCAGATATACTTTATGATCAATATTTGCATACATGTTTTTCCTTACGTAAATGGTACAATACAGACTGTTCTGCACTGTGATTTAAATTTTTAAAATTTGTATCAAAGGTATATATACACACAATTTCAAAAGGTTCTGGAAAAGGCATATTGTGAAAAGCAGCAGTCCTTGGACTCCACTCTCCCATCTTCCCCATGGTGCAAATCCTTGACCATTAACACAGTCAAACACTCTCAGTTCTTTTAGCCTTTGCTTTATGGATTTGCCTCTATATTGCGAAGAACCCTACTGCTACTTCTTAAGTTTTCAGTTTGCACAGTATTCATTTATTTCTCCCCATGGTAAATATTAATAGCTTTTTTCTTGCCCTCTCTCCGTGTCTCTCTTTCTCTCTCTTTCACTTTCTTCTCTTCATCATCCCAATATAGTTAACATTTATTTTTTGGTGAGATAGATACTTGGATTTGTACCATCATGAGTATGCAAATACTAAACTCAGCTGAGCTATAAAAAAAATGGCCTATGATGATGTTTCCTTTCTTATACAACGTTCATGTTTCCAGGAATTGTTTCCATGTGGTTTTCATGTATCTATCATGGACATCACATTCATCACAAACTCATCCCCTCAACCAAAGAGGCAAATTGCCGCTCAGTACTTTCAGAAACATCTTCTACACAGGCTCCATCTTCTTGGAGACAAATCTCTCCTGGAGCTGCCTGTTCTCCAACTCCCATCTGGGCAGGCTGCCCTCTGGGCCTGCGATGTGGCTGGCGTCCTAGGACCGGCAGGCAGCATCATCCTGTGCATCCCTCGGCATTCTCTCCTGTGTCTGAGCCCCTGTTTGCTGAATCCACGCCTTCCTAACTATGGTGCAGCACTCTTCAGTGGCCTCCTGATAAAAGGTATGTAGAATGTAAATTTTTTGAGATTTTTTATATCTGAAATGTATTTCATCCCCAGATTTTCTTAGTCTTTTGGCTAGATGATGAATTTAAGATTAGGATTTATTTTCCTTCAGAAAGTAACTTTTTTTTCTCTAGTGTTTCTGTCAAGAAGTCTGATGCCACTCGGTTCATATATTTTTTGGTTTTGAGCATGATTTTTTTTTTTTTTTTTAATCTGGAAGTTCCTGCAGCCTTCTCTTTGTGTCCAGTGTTCTGGAACTTAGTTACGGTGTGCCTTGACATGGGCCTGTTTCCATCCACCAGGCAGCATATTTGATGAACCTTCTCCTTAAATTACTTTCCTCTGTTCTAAAAACACTCCTTCAATTATTTCTTGGGTAACTTTTTTATCTGCATTTAAGAACCTGCTCTTTTTTTGCAGCACATATTGGGTCTTAGAACTCCTGAACAAACTGTCTAATTTTCTCTTCCTTCTCTAATCTTTTTCTTCTTTTTCTACTTTCTGATTATTCCTCAATTTTATTTTCCAGATATTCTATCAAATTTTAAATATCTGGCTTATATTTTAGTATCTATAAGCATACTTTTGTTTTGTTCTTTTAAAAAATATCACTCTGCTCTTGTTCATGGATACAAAGTCATCTTTACTTTCCTGAGATTTTTAATTATCATTTTGTTTTATTTTAAACTTTCTTCTTCTTGCATTGTATTTGTTTTCTCCAAGTTCTCATTTTTATGTTTTTGGTTTCTTTCTTCTGCATTACAGGCTTTCCTGGTGGAGCCTGGTTAAGTACTTATGTTTAAGAGTAAAGCACTAAGGCTGGGTGCAGTGCTCACGCCTGTAATCCCAGCACTTTGGGAAGCCAAGGTGGGAGGATCACTTGAGCCCAGGAGCTCAAGACCAGCCTGGGCAACATAGTGAGATCTCATCTAGAAAGGAAAGAAAAAGAAAGAGAAAGAAAGGAAGAGAGAAAGAGAGAAAGAGAGAAAGAGAGAGAGAGAAAGAAAGAAAGAAAGAAAGAAAGAAAGAAAGAAAGAAAGAGAGACAAAGAGAGAGAGAGAGAGAGGGAGGGAGGGAGAGGAAAGGAAGGACAGAGAGAGAGAAAAAGAGAAAGAAAGAAAGGGAGGAAGGGAGGAAGGGAAGAAGGGACGAAGGTAAGAAGGAAAGAAAGAAAGAAAGAAAAGGAAGGAAGGAAGGAAGGAAGGAAAGAAGGAAGGAAAGAAGGTAGGAAGGGGGGCGGAAGAGAGAGAGACTAAAGCCACTGTGTGCTTGGGTGCCAGTCCACCACAGGCCACTAGACATTTTAGATGCCCAACTAACAGTTTATTTCTGCCTTTCTGCCTTTCCTTGTGGCTGGTCAAATTGTCCACAGAAGAACCTTCCCTTTTCTGGCCATATTCTGAGAATTGGGGGAGAAGGGGGCTAGAATTGTACCTTTCAGTGTGAAGACTTTTTTGTAGTTCATTTGTTTTCATAATGGTATCCTGCCCTCAGCAGTGTCTGTGAAATCAGCTCTCAGTTTGATATTATTCCTTTTAAGGTAAACAACCTTTTTTCCCCTGATGCTTTAAGATTTACTCTTTGATCTTCAGCATCTTTACAAGAATGTGCCTAGATGTGGTTTTGTGGTTTTATCTTGCCTGGTTTTCATAATGCATTTTGATAGCTTGGTCTCAGCCTTTATCTATTCTTCCTCATCTCTCCTTTCTCTGGTACTCCAGTAACCATACCCCCCATGTTTGTTTGCTTTATCATCTATTCTGTATTTCTCATCCTTTTATCTCTGCATGTTTCATTTTTGGTAGTTTCTTCAGACCTATCTTTGACTTCAACAAGCCTCTATTCATCTGGATCTAATATACAGTTAAATTCATCTGTTGAGCCTTAATTTCGATTGTATTTTTCGGGTCTACAACTCTCATTTGTTCTTTTTTATAGTCTCCAGAACTCCATCAAATTTCTAAAATTTACTTTTTATTTCATTGAACTTACTGAGCATATTTCAGTTTTCTACTAAGTTGTCTTGTCTCCTTATATGCCTAGTTATTTTAAGATTAACTATTGGATATTGTGTACACAAATTGTAGAGGTATTTTGAGGCCTAGAATAGTTTTCTTCTTCCCGTGATGATATACGTTTGCTTCTGGGAAAGCTATGGGGGGAACTAGCATTTTCATCTTTCAGGTGGAGATTGACATGATTTGAATTGAGGGTCTGTTCTAGTTTATCCTTGTTCCTAGTGTGCATCCTTTCAGAGTCCCAACCAAAAGTCCAGACGTTTTACCAGAGCCCATCTTCTTCTAATTTTTATCTCCCTAGCCTGACCTGACTCCAATTTTTATCTCCCTGGACAGGTAGGTCTTCAGAAAGCTACTTTTAACTTTTCAATGTCTTCTGGAGGCATATAGGAAAAGCAATCCCAAATGCTGGGCATACATCTCTTGATTTTCTTTCCCTTTTGTGTTGTCACTAGCTTTGTTGCTCCCTGGTTTCTCAAGCTCATGATTTTCTCATTGTGTCCAGCTTTTCTCCTTGTTCTCAGAGGGAAAGAGTTTGGAATGACAGATTGAATAGAAAGCCCTTGATCACTGATGTGCTGAAAGTCCCTTTTGGTCAAGCAATTGTTCTACTGCTTGATTTCTCTATTTGTTGAACAAATAGTCTGTAAGAATTATGAGGCTAACTGACTTTGATTATTAGGGAGGCAAGTATATCTAATTCACGTTGCTTTCAAGTAATATGTACCAATAATCTTTTAGGTTACTAGCTTAGCATCCTTGAACAAAGACCACCATCTTTTGAGAGTCATCGTCTTCCCAAGACTCAATGAAAGGTGTCAGATCAAATGCAAGGCATGATGGTTAAAACGAAAGGAAAGATGGTTAAATAAAAGGAAACAGGAGAGCTCCTGAGCACGCAGGCACGACTTACACAGTGCTAGGAAGCATCTTTACAAACAAGTAAGCTACAAGAAGATAGAAAATCAGAAAGTTAATGAGCCTAAAGTTTCTAAATAGTAAATGATTTCCTAATAAACCCATTTTCTTTGTTATGGAAGGACATATGTGCATTCATCAATACAGATGTTTTATAATTTATAAGATGGCTTCACTGTCAAAAATTAAGAGAAACAAGTCAAGAGTATGGAAAAGACAGCATTAGAACTCCCATTTCACAGAGATCTGTACTATGTGGATCAGTTTGTTCTAAACCTTAAGGCCTCTCTGAATGTCCCTTTTGTCCTTTTACTTATCTGAGAAAAATAAAAGATCTTCAAATATAGTGTCACAAAAGTGATGTCTTTTCACAAGCCATTTCACTTGGCTCTTTTTGTCTGTCAACATTAATAATCAAAGCTACCATTTGTTGAATGCTTATTTTTTTCAACAGGTACTTTTTACATACATTCACATATTTAATCTCCTAAATGCCATTATTAGTTCCATTTAAAGAGAAGGAACCAAAGGCTCAGAAAGGTTAAATAACTTGCCTAGAATTAGTACATGCAGAACCAGGATAATTTCAGCTATGTCTGAAAACAACATCCTCACCTTTGATGGTACAGTATACTCATACACTGAACAACTGTTTGTTGAATTACTACCATATGTAAGGCAACTGTATATGGCACATGATCATATCTGCCCTGAGACAATGTTGCTCTTCCCTCTGAGATGCATCCCAATTCAATGTCCTAACACCCCAGAGGGAGATTTTTTTTTCCTCCAAAGCATGAAACTTATTGTTGCATGCAATTTCACTGCAACTGACATTAAAAGAAGACACATTCCAGGTGCTATCCTACATAGAGTTCTATCATGTCGCATACACTTCTTCAGTCTCTGTACTTTTGTTTGTGACAGGGAAGAGAAAATGAAACAGAGGGAGAATATATAATTTTATCCCTGATAAACATCATATAACCTAGAAGGATTTGTGTTGGGGATTTAATATCATTAATAAACCTCTATACTAAGCTACTTAATGTACTACTTCTTGTTTTGTTCATTATGTAAAACACTTATTTGATTTTTTACTGAGTTAATGTTGAATATGACTATATACTATCAGTGCACAAAACAGGGAGAGTAAATGCTTTAGCTGATGATGACTCAATGACAGCCATCTCTTAAAAGTGACATAAATTGGGTTGATGATGATGCTGGTAATGAGGAAGAAACAGAAATTTTTATGGGGGAGAGAAGGTGGGATTTAAAGAAAAAACCCCCACATTAGATCCATAAAAGGAAGCTTTACCTTAATTTCCTTTTGTAATGATAGGTGCTAGCTGTATAATTTAGTTAGAAAAAATAATTTTTAAAAACTAGTTAAGAGCTGAGACAGATGAAATGAAGATGGACAAGCTTACAAGGCATGCAGGAGACCAAGGTATTTTCCTTTTGTTGTTTTCTGGACAGCCCTTAGTGACAAGGAAACCAAACTCCCTCCTTTAATTTTGGCTTCATACTATTCTCATATGAATCATATGCAATCAGTAGAGCTTTCATTCTAAATTCAAGGAAGGTGCTGACCCACCATGTGAAGTAACACTCCATCAACAGCTTTCCTTCTCTCACTGTGGCTTCTAATCAATATATAAACTGCTGGAATCTATCTTTCGGGTTTTACATTTTCACTTTCGCTTTGGGCAAAACAATGAAAAAGGTCTCGGGGGGGTTTGGGGGTGGGGTGAGGGGGCTTACAGCCTCTCCCTTTGCTTCTGGAAGTCTCTTAATACTATTATTACTGTTATCACTGTTACCCTCTTTGGCACTAAATGGGTTACTTCAGATGGCTCATGAAAAACCCAATCCATTTTGGAATGACCATGACTTTTATGTGGCAAAAGGATAGATGTCCACCAAGATAAACTAGAATTTTCTTCTCTTCTTATTCCCTTATTCCTGTCAGTTTCTCTTTTAAATGATGTATTTTTCATTTTTATTTGACATGCAATAATTGTGCATACTATGGGGTATGATACTTTGATACATGCATACAGTGTGTAATGATCAAATCAGGGTAATTAGCATATCAAGCTCCTCAAACATTTATCATTCTTTGTGTTGAGAACATTTATGTTCTAGTTATTTGAAAATATAAATGAAATATTGTTAACCAGTCACCCCACAGTGCTACAGAACACTAGAACTTATTCCTCTTCCCTAGCTGTAATTTTGTATCTGTTAACCAACCTCTCCTTTCCCCACCTCCCCTCTACCCTTCTTAGTCTCTGTGGCCACAATTTTACTCTCTACTTCTATGATCTCATTTTTTTTTTTTTTTTTTGAGACAGAGTCTTGCTCTGTTGCCCAGGCTGGAGTGCAGTGGCACGATCTCAGCTCACTGCAACCTCTGCCTCCCGGGTTCACGCCATTCTCCTGCCTCAGCCTCCCAAGTAGCTGGGATCACAGACGCCCATCACCATGCTTGGCTAATTTTTTTGTATTTTTAGTAAAGACAGGGTTTCACCATGTTAGCCAGGATGGTCTCTATCTCCTGACCTCGTGATCTGCCCGCCTCGGCCTCCCAAAGTGCTGGGATTACAGGCGTGAGCCACCGCGCCCGGCTATGATCTCAATTTGATTTTTAGCTCCCACATATGAGTGAGAACATGTGGTATTTATCTTTCTGTGCCTGACTTATTTCACTTAATGTAATATCCTCCAAGCTCATCTATGCTGCTGGAAATAACAGGATCTCATTTTTTGTAATGCCTGAATAGTATTATACTGTGTCTATATATCACATTTTCTTTATCCATTCATCTGTTGATGGACACTTAGGTTGGTTCCACATCTTGGCTTTTGTAAGCAGTGCTGCGGTAAGCATGTGGCTGCAGCCATCTCTGCAACACTGATCTCCTTCCTTGTGGATAAGTACCCAGTAGTGGGATTGCTGGATCATAGGAGAGTTCTATTTTTAGTTTTTTGAGCAGTCTCCATATTATTTTCAATAGTAGTTGTACTAATTTATATTCCTGCTAACAGTGGATAGAAGTTCACTTTTCTCAGCATTATTGCCAGTATTTGTTATTTTTGGTCCTTTTAATAATAGACATTATAACTAGGGTGAGATGATAGCTCACTGTTTTGATATGCATGTGAATTTCTTTTATAGATTTTTCACTATTAAGGCAAAGATAAAAAATGTAGGAACAGAAAACCAAATACCACATATAAATGGGAGCTAACCATTAAGTACACATGGACACAGAGAAGGGAACAAAAGATTCTGGAACCTACTTGAGGTGGAGGGTGGAAGGGGAGAGAAGATTTAAAAAACTACCTATTGGATATTACCTTATTACCTGGGTGACAAAATAATCTGTACACCAAACCCCCACGACACATAATTTTCCTATATAATAAACCTGCATATACACCCCTGAATCTAAAGTAAAAGTTAAAAGAACTCTGCTCTCTTATGCCAACTGAAAACACATTTTACTATCCTTTTGTAAGTGTTCATGTGATAATACATAAAACACTATAAAAAGTAGTTACAAGGGCTAAATCAACGAGTTGAAGCTTTAAAACATGTCCCTTACATAGAAAAAAAGCCACAATTTTGAAAAAATGAAGAACTAGGTATAGCTTTACTCCAAACTAAGATAAACACCACATGAGCCACAAGTAGAACAGAAACCATAGACAGGCCCAAACCTACAGACTTACTGGGCTCTAAGTTCTGAAACCAGTAGAGGTAGCTTGAGAAAGAAAAACAGGAACCAAAATGATCCTGCAGGAAGCAAGGAATGAGGCCTAATGTCCCCTGCTAAGACAGCCTCCGGCATTTGAAAGAAGGCTGAACAAAGTTGTGATGTTCCTGAAGCTATACCTTATACACAGACTGTGCCAGTGGTGGTGGACGTGGTGGTGCTAAAGTAGAGACTGCTATGTAGACAAACCTGAGGCCAAGCCACTGGTCAATGCAGTGACTGAATCTGTGATTTCTCCAGCATCGCCATGGGAGGAGCTCAAATTTAATTCTGGATTAGTGGTCACTGTCTAGGCTGAAGGCAAATGTAAAAATGCTAGAAAAGAAGGTGTGAGCACTGAGAAGGAGAGAGAAACATCCCCTATATCAGATTGATTTATAATTTAAAATTCCAAATGCTCAGAAGAACAGCTGCAAACAATCAGGTAATGAATTCATTCTGGAACAATCAATAGTGCAAACTGAAATTGATTAGAAAATGCACCCAAGATTCTTAAAGAGATACAGAATAGGATAATATACATAAAACAAAGATTATGAAACCATAACAGTGAGATAAGGCTCAAGAATAAGCGGCCATAACCAATTATAAATCTTGGAATTGAAAAATGTAGTCATTAAAATTAAACTGCAAATGTAAATAGATGGAATAAACTTTAGACTTGCCAAAATCAGAATGTGTAAATTGAAACATACTGAAGAGGCAACAGAGAGAGATGAAGAGGTGAAAAATATATATAAGAAGTAAAATAGAAAAAACAAGATTACGAGGGGCGGAGCAAGATGACCGAATAGGAACAGCTCCAGTCTTCAACTCCCAGCAGGAGCGACACAGAAGACTGGTGATTTCTGCATTTTCAACTGAGGTATTGGGGTCATCTCACTAGGGAGTGCCGGCCAATCGGTGCTGGTCAGCTGCTGCAGCCTGACCAGCGAGAGCTGAAGCAGGGCGAGGCATCGCCTCACCTGGAAAGCGCAAGGGGGAAGGGAATCCCTTTTCCTAGCCAGGGGAACTGAGACACACAACACCTGGAAAATCGGGTAACTCCCACCCCAATACCGTGCTTTAAGCAAACGGGCACACCAGAAGAATATATCCCTCACCTGGCTGGGAGGGTCCCACGCCCACGGAGCCTCCCTCATTGTTAACACAGCAGTCTG
>NW_016804493.1:6622490-6688346 GCF_001698545.2 Rhinopithecus bieti
AAAAAAAAAAAAAAAAAGAAGTAAAATAAAAATAGACATGTAGGATAGTACAAGAATATATATATATATATATATAATATACACACACTGGTGTGTGTGTGTGTGCATGTGTATGTTTTCTTAATGAAGGTAACAGAAAGAATGTCAGAGAAGAAACATTTGAAGAGATAATGGCTGAGACATTCCAGAATTTAAGGCTCAAATCCTCTGATACATTAAAGAGAAAATTTAAGAAAATCAAGGATAAAAACACAATCTTAAGAGAAACTAATGAGAAAAGACAAGTTCCTTATAAAGGAACAATAATCAGACTAACAGCAAAATTTTTATCACCAACAATTAATGCCAGAGGTCAATCTTCAAAGAGTGGAAAGAAAAGAGAAAAACCATCAAACAGAATCATATGCTCAGCTAAACCAAGCATCATAAACTACGGACCTCTAGCATTAGAAAGACATAATTTAGTAAAAAGAAACATAACCACAAAAAAAGCAGAGAAATACAAGAAATAAAAGAAGAAAAAAATCAACCAACTATTTTGGTAACTAGTGAGTGATACAGAATAGACTCACAGGGCAAAAATTCTCCTGTGCTCTGCCTATTCATCTATCCCTCCCACTAATCTCTGGCAAGCACTAATCTTTTTACTGTCTCCATAGTTTTGCCTTTTCCAGAATGTCATATAATTGGAATCATACATATGTAGCCTTTTCAGGTTGGCTTCTTTCAGTTGGTAATATGCATTTAAATTTCCTCCATGTTTTTTACCATTTTAAATCATAAGACAGTATTTGGAATAATTTTATACCAATACATTTGCAAACTTTGATAAAATTTTAAAAAGTCTAGAAAAATTTAAATCTGAATAGTCATTATGGAAAATCATTCATTAGTCACAATTTCCATACATTTCCATTAATCTCCTAACATCCATAGACACACCAGGATCCTGAGACTAAATGGTTTTATCATTAAGCAATGGATCCTACTTTATATAATGATTATATAAGATCTTTTCCAAAGATGAAAAAAAGAGGTAAGGATAACTCACATGATAAGAATGCAGTATTCTTGATATCAAAACCAGGGAAATGTAACATAAAAAATGTAAAACAACAAATGCAAAAATGTAAGTAATATGATAGCAATTATATCAATAGCATACTTGAATAATAGTATGTTATGGTTGGTTGGATTCACCCCAGGAATGTAAAAGTGATTCACAACCAGAGAATCTGTTAATTGAATTTGTTATATTAACAGGTAAGGAAAAAAAGCTATAAATCATCTGAATAGATACAGGAAATGCATTACATTTCAGCATGTGTTAATGACAACAAATAAGAAACGATTAGAACTTTCTTAATGTGACATAGGCATTTACCAAAAGTCTATAAGAGATGTTATGCTTAAAATGAAACATTTGAGGCTTTTTGATTAATGTGGGGAATAAGACAGAGATGTCTTATATAACCTCTACTATTCAGCATTGCATTGAAAAGCCTATCTCATGCAATGAGTCAGGAAAAAGCAGCAAAGAATTAAGGATTGGAAAGGAAACTTGCAGATAAAAATCTACAAACAGAACCAATGAAGAGATGTGTGGCAAGATTGAAAGCTGATACAAGAAAATTCAATAGTGTTCCTATAAATTATTATCTAGTTAGAAAATGCAATGCCAAAAAGGTACCATTCACAAAAAGGAACTTAGGAGAGATGACAAAGGACGTTTAAGACCTTTATGAAGAAAATTATAAGCCTTAATTAAAGGACATAAAAGAAATCCTAGTAGATATTCATAGTAAAGTTCCAGTGTTTATTTTCTAGGTGTGCAAATTTGAGCTACTTATTTATCATCCCTGTGCCTCATTTTCCACATTGGTAAAATAGAGATAATAATAAAATCTACCTAATTAAGTTGTTGAGAATCATGTAAAATAATACATACAAAAGGACTTAGAACAGTGCCTGATATATAACAAGTGTTATTATTGTTATTATTAAGCTGTAGCTTTTAAGACAGTAAGGATAGTGATACTGAGATAGATAAATGGAATATAACAGAAAGCTCAGAAACCTACCTAGGCACATATGAAGTTTGAAGCATAACAGAGGAAGCAATATTAATGCATGAAAAAAGGAAAGAGTAGCAAGAACTGGTGATAGGATGAATGGCTTTCTTCATGAAAAAAACAGACTTTACTTGCCTTAGATAAAAAAATAAACTTAGCTGGATTAAAGGCATGAAAAGTAAGAGTCGAAACCTATTCAAAAAGGAGGACAGGGATGGATTTCCTAAACCACACATAGAAAACAGATATGGCTGGCCGCAGTGGCTCACACTTGTAATCCCAGCACTGGCTGAGGTGGGTGGATTGCTTGAACCCAAGAGTTTGAGACCAGCCTGGGCAACATGATGAAACCCCATCTCTTCAAAATTTACAAAACTTAGCAGGGCATGGTGGCGTGTGCCTATAGTCCCGGCTACTTGGTGGCTGAGGTGGGAGGATGGTTTGAACCTGGGAGGTGGAAGTCTGCAGTGAGCTGTGATTGTGCCACTGCACTCCAGCCTGGGTGACAGGATAAGAACCTGAAAAAAAAACGAAAGTAAGAAAAGAAGGAAACAAAGAAGGGGGGGGGGGGGGGGGAGAGAGAGAGAGAGAGAGAGAGAGAGAGAGAGAGAAAGAGAAAGAAGAAAGAAAACAGATACAGTGAAGAAAAGGATTCATAACATTGACATCAAAACTAAAAATATCTTTAAAAAATCCAAAACTTCATTACAAAGAAAGGGCTAGTATCCACAATATATAACATCTATAAACAAATAATTGATAATAGATAACTGACAGAAGAGGACACCTGAATGAAACAGTAATAAGTAATATTAATAAGGGATATACAAATTAAAACTACAATAAGATATCATTTCATGTTCAGACTGACAAGAACTTGAGTCAGACCACACTAAGTTTTAGCCACTACATAAATAGATACCTCAAACCCTCCTGGAAGGGCACATTGATATAATCACTTTGGAGAGTAATTTGGCAAGATCTAATGAGGCCGAAAATGTACCTACCTGAAGAGGCAACAAATTCCACTCCTAGATATACTCCCTATTTGCGTACACCCAAAAACTCTTGCCTGTGTACACAAGGAGACAAGTATTCTATTCACTGCAGCATTGTTATAGTAACCCAATTGTCAACAAGTAGGCAAAGAAATAAACATAATAAATGGTAAATGGAGTATGCACAGCAACTAAAATGAAATAACTAGATGTATAGGCATTAACATGGATAGATGTTGGAAACATAATTTTGAGCCTGAAAAATAAGCTGCAGAATGTCACATGCAGTGATATGATTTACATACATTTTAGAAGCAACAAAATGTCACAATATAGTATTTATGAATACATATAATATATGTTATGTAATAAAATATAAAGACATGGCTTGGACACACATCAAATTCATGATACGGTTGCCTCTGGGCAGAGAGAAAGGACATAGGACTGGCAAGGAGAATCTATGGAGCTCCATGGACATTAACATTAATATTTGATTTCTTTAAGTAAAGGATCTGAGGCAAATAAATGTGGGGAAAGATTAACATGTGTTAATTTTTATGTCAAGTATATCTCTTGATTTTTTCTGTATTAAAATATGTTTCATATACATAGTGTCTGACCTCCAGAATTAAATAATTCTATGGTGGAACAGACAGAAAATAGACTCAAATGTAGAGAAGCTGAGTGATGACTGACTTTTATCATGCAACCTTGGCCAATTCTCTTAACCAGAAGAATCTCGGTTATCTGATCTGCTGAATGAGGACATTGCAGACCTTAAGGCGGGTGGGTATGTGTTGAGAACACAGCACGTGCTAGGCATGAATCACATTAACACAAGAGCTGGGCTGTGAGCTAAAAACTAAATAGTATACTGTAAATACATCTTAGGAAACAAAGCTACTATTTTGTAAAATCCATCAGAAACAAAAAGAATATAAGGAGGCTTAACAACTGTAGTTGGTCTCTGATTCATGTACGTTTCTTTCCTTTTCCTTATGCCTTTTCCTCATCATTTCCCTCCACAGATGTAACAATTTAGAGGGCAGAGCTAATCTACTCATTGAAGCCTGAGAAACAGCCCATTCTATCTCCTCTTCACACACAGTGTGGGGTGGAATAGCTTAATGATGTCATCTGTCAAAAGGCCCTGGAGTCTTAGTGTTTGTCCATTAGAAATGTCTCTAGCATGGAATCTTCTAATACAGTCAATTCCCCAAGGAGAAGACAGAGTTTCAGATCTACAGTGAGCTCCATGCAGGGGTGATGCAGTGTACGAGGCATAGCTGCAGTTTTCTACAGACCAGTTGCTACAAGAAGTTTAAAATGAGCTCTCTGGTAATAGCCACAATTTTCACTCTCCGAAAATGGATAGAGTCCGGCACTGACAATCTCCCTTGATGTTAAATGCCTGCCAGCCAATTTCTTTCTGAGTTTCTCTATTTCTTTTGTTAAAGTAGGGGACATAACTTTGAATTTTAAACTTCTACTAGCTATACTAGTGAAGAATTTTTACACACATTTACATACATAACTAAATGCTCTATGTTATACCACAAAGGATAAAAAAGAAAGTGAAAAAGTAAATTATGTGTCTTTATTTCAGATATACAATTGAAGGAATTTTGGTTGGCTGAAAAATGGCATTGTGGAGATAATTTGTATATGTACATTTCAACACCTCTCTGCATAAAATGAAGTGTATCCAGTCCTTTTCTCTACTTCAGAAATACTCCGTAATTTCTTCTCCTGCCCTTTTAACAAATCCTACTCCTCTAGGTGTGTCTACCTTAAAGGGTCATTTATGAACATGAAACCAGGCTCCTTTCACCATTTCCAAGTCCCTTTTCATAATCACTGCTGGGGTAAAGTTAGGCAGTTCATTAGCACAGAGGAAAAGAGAAGGAATCGGAAGTCAGACCACTGCCGCCAGAACCAGGCCTGTCACTTACAAGTTGTGGCAATTAACTTAACCTATTTCTACCCGGTTAAAAAGGGATAATAACAGTATTTTCTCACAGAATTGTAGTAAATGAAATACTGTATATAAAGTGACAAATAGGTAGAATGAAATAGATGCTAGTCAGAATTAACTTAGTGTCACCATATTGTCATCATTATAATTGTTAAGCCAGCTGCTAAGTGCTGGAAAGTCAGTGCAGAGACTACTGTCATTTAAAGGAGACAGACACATCAACAAATACATATAGAAAGCGGGTCCCTACTTAAATGAGGAAATAACCCAGTGGCTGAGGGTCTGAAGAAGCTTTGAAAGCCCAATAATTCTCCCTTGCTGCCGTATCACTGTGTATGGCTGTGGCAAGTGACAAAGAAAAATAAGTGTTTTAAAAGAACCATGCTTGGATGAGGCATCTGAATTCCTATTTCCTGAATCCAGGAATTCTAAGTATCTCTTTACAATGACCTTTCCCTGCAGATCACGGAGGCAGAAGGCCGCTACAAAGATGTCTTGGTGCCATCTGAGTCCCAAGGTGGCACTGACATCTGGACCCAAGGTTTGAGCTAAAGGTAGCCAAGGCTGAATTAGAGCCAAGAGCAAAAAGAAAATGATTCCAGATGCTTCCAAACAAGTGCCGAGCAAGGCACTTCCTCTGCCTAGCAAGGGGCACCCATTAAAAGGAGGCATCTGTCCTCCAGCCCAGTGCTGAGGTCCCTAGGGCCCTGGGGCACTGCTGCATCCGCACCCTTATTTCCGCCGCTCACAGGGAGGGGAAAGTCTCTCTCCCTGGCAGAGCTCCCTGCATACAAGCAGAGTCCACATTCTCCTGCCAACAGGGCATTTCCATTCTCCATTCTCACATTCTGACTTTTTTTTTCTCTCCTCCAAACCAGAGGTGCCTTATTCGATTGTTCCAAATAAGTCAGCCTGCTGGGAACTGTTGGTGGAGGCTGATATTCCAGGCACAGGCATTCCAAAGCAAAGGAGAGCCTACTGCTCCAGGTCACAAAATACTCTTCCTTGTACTAATCAACTTTTTTTTACACTTAAAATAAATTTTTAATGGAATATAAAAAACATAATCTTCACTGTTTCTTCCTTCCATACTATATGAAGAGGTCCCAGGTGTTTTTAAAAATCATTTTTTTCTGTATAGTGTTTGTTTCTGAGAAATTACAAATTGCTCTAAGTGTCATTTATTTTCTAACATCACTGTGGAGGTAGGCTTCCAGCTTCCCATCTCCTGACACCTCTGGCTGATAACAAACAGACGCTTCATGTGAAGGGTGAATCTAATCACTGTGGTGCTGTGCTGTGTGGCCACACATGAGGCTGAGTGTGACAGGTGGCTGACAGTGACTGCCACATCTGGGAAGGGCTGACATTCACCCATGGCCAAAAGAGGAGAGAGAATGGCCCCTCCTGTCACAGCATCCAACAAGAAAAGAGAAGAACTTCCAGCACCTGAATTTGTAATAGGCTTGGGGAATAAACTATTAATTGAAGCTCTCTCCTAATGCTTAGTAATTCCTGTAAGAATGTGTTTGAAGGTTTGGTACTGTACATCAAGTTGAAATTTTTCAGTTTCCTTCCACTGTAGTTAATTTCAAATTAGCATAATTCAATTTTTATAACGTTAATACATATCATATTTACTAGGACATCCAACAAAAATCTCAGCTGAAATAAGAGTTTAATTTTCCCCTATGAGAACTACTTGGAGTTGAAACCACTTTTCTTTTTTTCCATTTTTGTTTTCTTTCTTTTTTTTTTTGAGACGGAGTCTCGCTCTGTCACCCAGGCTGGAGTGCAGTGGTGCCATCTCAGCTCACTGGACAGAGATTGACTCTTCCTCTCCCAGCATCAACTCAACACTGAACCAGGAAGCAACACTTCCTAAGCAGTACCCTGTGCTTTCTACCAAACATATCAATTAACTAATTGGATAAAGACTAGCAAAAATGTCTTTTCTATAGGATTTTTCTTTAAACATTATGAAACAATATTCTTTACATGAGATTCACACAGTGCTACAGCATGATTGGGGTTGTGTGAAAACCTCTATTAAAAAGACCAGTGACTGTATGTGAATGTGGCTGCCTTCATAATGAGTAAAGATAGATGATATTAAAAATAAATAATGATGATAAATGGCTGCTAATTGGGACCAATGTGTCTGGTAAGCTGTCACAAGTCAGCAGAAAATAACATTCCTTAAATTTTATGAAATTAATAATACTTGATTATTCAGAAATACCTGACAAATGCTGAAACTAAATGTTCGTTCTCATTCAAATGCAATAATTTGATGATAGGCAGAAGGCTATACAATTAAACATTTTATATTTAAATTCAGAAAACTATTTCCAAAATCAAGAATACTTTCAATTATTGAATTAGAAATTCCTAAACTCTACAAAACCCCCATCATTTCATGTCTGTTCTTGTGCAAAAAAAGTAAAAATTAGCTTATAGAAGACAAGCAGGTCTAAACGTCATTACGAAATACAGTTGACCCTTGAACAACAGGAGTTTGAACTGCATTGGTCCACTTATATGTGGATTTTCTTCCACCTCTGCCACCCATGGGACAGTAAGACCAACCCCTTTTCTCCCTCCTCCTCCTCAGTCTACTCAATGTGAAGATGATGAGGATGAAGATCTTCATGATGATCTACCTGCACTTAATGAATAAGTATATTTTTGCTTCCTTATGATTTTCTTAATAACATTTCTTTTCTCTAGCTTACTTTATTGTAAGAATACAGTATGTGATACATATAACATACAAAATATGTGTTAATAGACTGCTATTGGAAAGGCTTCTGGTCAACAGTAGGCTGTTAGCAGTAAGTTTTTGAGAGGTCAAAAGTTATATGTTTCTTTTGCTGTGCTGAAGCTCTTTGATTAGGACCCACTTGTCAATTTTTGTTTTTGTTGTAATTGCTTTTAGAATCTTTGTCATAAAATCTTTGCCAGGGGCCGTGTGCAGAATGGTATTTCCTAGGTTATCTTCCAGGATTTTTTTTTTTTTTGAGACAGAGTCTCGCTCTGTCACCCGGGCTAGAGTGCAGTGGCCAGATCTTGGCTCACTGCAAGCTCCGCCTCCTGGGTTAATGCCATTCTCCTGCCTCAGCCTCCCCAGTAGCTGGGACTACAGGCGCCTGCCACCTCGCCCGGCTAGTTTTTTTTGTATTTTTTAGTAGAGACAGGGTTTCACCGGGTTAGCCAGGATGGTCTCGATCTCCTGACCTCGTGATCCGCCCGTCTCGGCCTCCCAAAGTGCTGGGATTACGGGCTTGAGCCACCGCGCCCGGTCTATCTTCCAGGATTTTTATAGTTTTAGGTTTTACGTGTAAGTCTTTCATCCATCTTGAGTTGATTTCTGCATATGGTGTGAGGAAGGGGTCTAGTTTCAATCTTCTGCATATGACTAGCCAATTATCCAAATGCCATTTATTGAATAGAGAATATTTTCCCCATTGCTTTTGTCAACTTTGTTGAAGATAAAATGGTTGCAGGCTGTGTGGCATTATTTCTGGGCTCTCTATTCTGTTGCATTGGTCTATGTGTCTGGAATGAAATCATGTCCTTTGCAGCAATACGGATGGAGCTGGAGGCCATTATCCTAAGCAAATTAACGCAGGAACAGAAAACCAAATATCACACAAAGAAGGGAACAAGAGACACTGGGACCTATTTGAGGGTGAAAGGTGGGAGGAAGAGAAAATATAAAAACTACCTTTTGGATACTATGCTTATTACCTGGGTGATAAAATAATCTGTACACCAAACCTGTAACATACAATTTACCTATGTAACAAACCTACACATGTACCCCCTGAAACTAAAATAAAAGTTTTTTAAAAAAGTTATATGTGAATTTTCAACTGCGTGGGGGTTTGGTGTCCCTAATCCTCACATTGTTCAAGGGTCAACTGTACATAAAAATGAGACAAAATGATTTCTAAAACCATTTTACATCTATTTTGTATCTGTCTTTGCTGTTTACTTTAATTTCTGTTTTTGGTGAATACTCTCCTGTATTTCACACATCCTTACAAACTACCTTAAAATACTGCTAGAAGGAAAAGAGAACAAAAATAGAATAAACACACCAACACATTTGTAGCCAAAAGGACTCAAATTAAAGGCAGCACTTTTAGTTAAAGAGACATCTAAAAAGTGTTTTTTTTGAGGGCTGGAGCTGGGCTTAGGTACAGTCCAGGAGAGGAGCTTGTTGACCTCTGAAGCATCTTCCTGAACTGGGATTCTATTGATTATACTTGCCTGTTTACCAAAACACATGCACACTGTGTTTCTTAATCAACAAAAGTATTATAATAGGTATCCCTTAAGCTAAGGCATCCCTTAATCAACAAAATTATTAATTGATGCATAAATTATGTTAATAATTCATTATAATAAACAAGAATTGGGGATGGGAATGACGTGGTTTAATGCAACAACGTAACCATGCAAATCTCTGCTTCTGGTGATCATTTTCAAAGACATGTTGCAAAAATAGGGCCATTGCCTATAAGCCAAAGCTGTGTTTTATCATGTCCCGTGACTTACCATGCATGCCCGGAAAAATGCAGGAATGAAGGACTGGTTGCATAGGTTGAGAATCCTGGAAGAGTCTTTTAGGACGTAGATACTGCCAAAGTCCACTTGATTGGGATGGACATAGATAACTGGGCCTTCTCCAGTGCTCTTTAAGTGACATACCTGAGTTCCGCCAGAGAGAAAGAACACTGGAACAGCTGGAAATGGCTAGCCACTTTTAGCCATTCCTTCAATAAAAAGCAAGGGCATAAGAGGATGCTTATGAGAACTGGCGCCCCTTCCCACTGGTGTGCTGTGGTCTCAGGGACATAGCGAGGGCCATGCTGGTCAGACTTGTGAATCCAGCCTGGATTTCCTCCCCAGAAAGGATGTGCAGCTTCCCAGGTCAGCCCAGAGCTATGCACTGAGGGGAAACCAGATTCTGGGTCCCCTCCATCCCACACAGCACTCCAGCCTCAACAACACTTAGTACAGGGTTAAGGGTCAGCACTGTGGCTGGGTTTGAGTTCCAGTTCTGTTGCTTTACAAGTGGTGTGGTAGGGCAGGGCCACTGCACATAGTTGTGAGGGTTGGAGATTGAAATCCACTTTGCTCTGCTCTCTTCTCCCTGTCCCTTGAGCCAGGCACTGTGTCTGCCTGAGGAAGGTGGCCCTTTTCTTTCACAGAGTTCTGGCTGCTCAGCAAGCTACCCTCTCATGGGCTGCATCTGTGCAGGAGGGTAGGGGAGGGGAACAGTGAGCCTCGTGGGGGACCTGAACTGGTGGCATGTTTTGGGGTTGGCCTACCTTGGTGATGCTGCTTTATAAGTTAGGTGGCTTATCTATGGCATCTTATATGGAAGAGATAAAAGCAAAATCCTAGTGTTTTACGCTCTCTAAGCACTCAGAGTCACGTCAAAGAAATGTAAGGTGACATCACTAGTTCCCAAGAAAACCACATGTCTAGGAATACAGAGCCTGTTGGGCAACCTCCTGTAGGATTCAATGTTTATCCTTCAACTCAGCCTAAGCAGTGGAGAGCTTTCCATGAATCCCTCTTCCTCTTGGAGAGACTATTTCTCTTAACAGCTTGACTTGAGTAGGCTAATATGAGCCATAAGTCAAGTCAATATACAAGAAAAACTCAGGCGAACAGTGAAAGAAACTGATCTCCCAGCCCATAGGTGACAAACCAGTGATACCCAAACCTAGCTTTGCACCAGGAACAACCAAGGAGCTTATTAAACATACAGATGTGCTGACTCCTGTACAGATGTGCTGGCTTCCTCCCCTTGGAGATTCTGATTTAAAAGGATTAGAGAGGCTGGGCGCGGTGGCTCACACCTGTAATCCCAGCACTTTGGGAGGCCGAGGCAGGCGGATCACGAGGTCAGGAGATCGAGACCATCCTGGCTAACATGGTGAAACCCCGTCTCTACTAAAAATACAAAACAATTAGCCGGGCGTGGTGGCGGCGCCTGTAGTCCCAGCTGCTCGGGAGGCTGAGGCAGGAGAATGGCAGGAACCTGGGAGACGGAGCTTGCAGTGAGCCGAGATCACACCACTGCACTCCAGCCTGGGGGACAGAGCAAGACTCTGTCTCAAAAAAAATAAAAAAATAAAAAAATAAAAGGATTAGAGAAGGGTCTAATGGAGTGTGTGTGTGTGTGTGTGTGTGTGTGTGTGTGTGTGTGTGAGAGAGAGAGAGAGAGAGAGAGAGACAGAGAGAGACTCCTGGTATCCTGTTAGGTTTAAGGATGATTGCTATAAAACACTGCTTCTATTAGATGTAGCCACAAACAGATTCCATAAAGTCACATTGCACTGGTATTTTACCATTGCATAGTAAAAACATAAAACCCTACAACTCCAAGAAACTGGGACATATGTGAATACGGTGTGGGCCTTAAATGAGAAAGCTCAAAATGTTTGAGAAGAAGCACAGCAATTTCAACTGCAGTTCTGAAAATGGACTCTCACCAGAGGGGGATCCTGGCTCCCAAAGATCGAGATGTAAACCGTGGATCTGTGTTCTCCAGTGACCTGGGTCTCCAGGGCCAGTGGTATGTGGATGGTGCTGCTAGGTGGGATGACCCCACTAGGGGTGGGGCTGGAAAGCAGCACAGCAGGCACCTCCTCACACACCTGGGGGAGAGAAAACCAGAGGGGTAAGGGCAGCACAGCATGGAACAAATAGTGTATTCGCTTATTTTGAAGTAAGTGTTTTCCTGAGTCCATAGAGGTCTTTTAGAAATGCCTTATTATTCAAGCCAGTAAATGGGGATGAGCACCCCAATTGGGCCAAAAGGAAGTTTGGTTAAGTGGGGTATGCATGAGGCCCAAAATTCAAAGTGCCCAACACAGCAAGATACAGAATTATCCACAACACAAATAAGTTCAGGGCAACAGCTTTCCACTTTCCTTAGGAAAAGGAAAAGGCCCACTTTCCACTTTCCAAGTTCCTTAACCTGGCCCTCTGCACCCTCACGCATCGTCCCGGCTCCCTCGCCCTTTGTGCTCTATCAATAGAGGCCGCTAGTGTTTCCTGAATCCATGATGCTGCTTCTCACCTCCAATCCTTTGCACTTGTGGTGACTCCTCCTAGAATGTCCGTTCCCGTCAACCCATCTGGCACACTCCTCTTGAATTCTCCCTCCATTCCTCAAGGGCTCTAGGGTGGGAACCTTTCCTCTGTCCCCAGGGAGCATCCTGTGCAGTCCTTTTCCACAGCATGCACTGGACAGCACCATGCCACCTGCATGTCCCGCTGACAACTTCTTAGCACACAGCAGGGGCCTCTCCTCTCTACATGCCCACTTTTTGACCCAAAGCATATGCTCAGTTTTTAAAGTGAGGAATGAATGAATGGATGAACGAATGAACAAGTGTCCAGTGTTGACCAATTTGTGTTTCTCAGAAACCTGTTCTGCAGCATATTACCAGCTTTTATGCAACAAGAACACAAATAAAAAATTTTAAATGCCACTGTATAATCTTGGGAACCATTTTCCAGAGCCTCTGCTGCTGGGGAGGAAGACAGAGCACACAGGTGTCACCTGCCTGGGGTACACCACAGTCTCTCTGCATCTGGTCTGGCCTAACATGGCCCAGTCTAACTCCTCCCTGTGGCGCAGTGCTCCACCGAGCCTTATGACAGCCTGAGGTCAGACTGATCTCTTTACCTAGGTTTTGATATCTTGCTCATTATGCATTTTTTTTGGAATTAATTTTGATTTCTTACAATATGGCATAGAAATACTAAGTATCTTGACTGAGTGCTTGGCTTTCCCTTAAATTCTGTGCCCAAGGCAAGTGCCTCATCCTATGCCCAGCCCTGCTGTGCAGAAGCAACTCCCCCTGACCCCAGATGCAGGCTCCACTCTGAGTTCTTGAAATGATCATGCGCTGAGAAGGGTTGACCTGCTGTGGCGCTTCTGAGTGGGTGTCAGACCCTGTCTCCCCTCACCCTCACCCTTGGCTTCTGGTTCTGTCTCAGAGAAACTCATAGAACCATTCTATTTATCTCTTACATAACAGCCCTGTGACTCATGAAAGGTAGCTGTGTTATCCTAGCTAAGTCTATTTATTCTGTTTCAGATTAAACACACACATGACTGGATTTGCAGATGCCATGGATTGTCATTTTGGTTACTGTGAACATGATGCCTTTTTTTCCAAGTTTCCATTAGAAAAACACAATGACAACATCTGAAGACAAAATTCTGGCTGTGTTCTGACCAGCAGCTATCTCCTTCCTTTATCTGAATGTGGTAATTCTCTGCAGGAGCCTAAACCTGCCTTGGTTCTGTGACCTTCATATTGCTGTTTTAACTCCCATTGATTTTGTAGCCAAATAAACCCCCACATGATATTTGTGCATACAGTTTAGTTAGAATATTGTACTTATATAACTGAGTTTTATACCCAAATGTATTCTTGGTAAACTGCATCTCAGTAGTAACCTTCCATTACTCTAATCTGCACAGATTTTTAAAAAATTGTTTATCCACCTGTGTTTAACTGCTTAGTCTCCCACCTAACTGGGCGTAGTGGCATATGGACAGACGCATTTCATAAAACATCAAGAGACAATTCCTCCTTTCTTATTCCTGTATTGTCTCTAGCTTTCTGGTCCAACAAATCTACTTATAAATATTGCATTACTTACTGATGCCATTCAAATCACAGCCATGGACATAATGAAAACTCCTAGCTCATTTCCCATGCATGGTTAGTTCACAGGCAATTATTTGCAGGTGCAATTCTGCATGTTGGCTTAATTGACACTTTCCCTTCTTTATCAAGGGTAATTTCCCTGGGAAATTAACAACAGTTTACACCTGCAGCTGTCCAGGCATGCAGCTAGCAATCCAACTATGACTTTATAACCCCATCCTTACGACTATCTAAGGGTTAAAAATCAGCATTACTTAAGGTCATGTGTTCAGGGATGTGGCACTTCAGAGGGATTTCTCTTTCTCATCAAGGGAACCCAATGGAAGAATTAATACTGAAGAAGGAGAAAGGAACTCACCTGAGGCTGGACCTCATAGAATCCTGGGAGGTCATCTTGATTGGCAAGCTGGAGTGTTTTCTCATACGGGTACTTCAGGAAGCAGTGCCCAAAGTCCACCTCTGTGTTGACTAGGTGGAGGGCAGGTACAACACACCTGCTCACAGAAGCCCATCACACAATTCAAAACAGAGAGCTTGTTTACATACAGAAAACATAGAGCCCCAAGTGAGATACATTTGTCAGTGTCACATAGTAGTTTTTCTCTAATAACCACATTAGTCACTTTCAAAGCTTCTCTCCTCCTCTCTTCCCTGTCTCTTAGCCCCCAGTCACCACTTTTTAATCAAAAAAGGACTAGAGGCAGAACTCCTTGAAGAGCTGTCTGGTGGGTAATGACTCACATTTCCATTGTTTTATATATTTGGCTTTCTTTGGGCAAGGGGTGCCATGGCGCAAGATCCTTAGGGTAATGAATCTGTTTCCATGCCAAACAGGGTCAATGCCACCAGCATGTGGTCCTAAGTAGCTGTGACACTTTGGGCCAGTCAGAAAGCCCCCTAAGGACTAGCGACAGCTCACACCATCTAAATCACAGTAATAATGCTAATTCCTATGCAGAACAGCTGTCTTGGATGCAGAGGCTCAGGTGGCTGCTTGGTCCAGAACTGGCACTGTGACAGGGTTGTCAGTGTGCCAACACGGAGGGGGTGAGGTGGGGGGAGAGGGAGGGAGGGTTGTATGCAGGAAAGAGAGGAGTTGAAGCCCTGTGTTTGCCATTGCTCTATTATTAGGTGACTTGGATTTTATTTGCTGTCTGTGACTCTCAATGTCTACTCTACCCTATGTCATTGTTTCAGTATAGTGCAATGGTGAAGAGTAACAGCTTTTGAATTTGCAGAGCCAGCTTCAAAGACTGACCTTACTAAGTACAACCTGTGCAACCTTGGGCAAGCTGCTTTCTGTCTCAGAGTCCCATTTCTCTCATTGGTAAAACGAGGATAATTCTAGGGACTGATATTGGCGTTATAAACTCTTCTTAGGGTGTTGGAAGAGCACAGCCCAGCACCAGGTAAGTGCCCAGTAAGAGGAAGTGAGCCTGTGGCAGAATCATGGCAGGCTGTCACTGCTGGCTCTCTGGAGAGTTACTTGAGGCTGCAGTTCTAAAAGCAATTCTTCTCTTAAGAGTCAGTGAGTAGTTCCTATAGATTATGCCAAAAATAAGGACATGAAAGAGCCTTTCTTTAACCCCAAAGTTTGTGATTTTGCATGAGTGTTCATTTTTAGTTGGAATGGAAGTTGTCTGTTGACCCAGTGACTTTCTTAAAGCTAATCCTTTACTGCTTGAAATACTGTGACTGAGAGGGGCTTATACTACTTGACTTGGGTCACAGAATATAAGTAGAAAACTCACAGCCTCTTTAGACCTTTTTTTTTTTTTTTTAATTTAGGATTTCCTATTGATAGTTGTAGGGAAAGGGGCTGGAAGTATCTGAATAAGCCTGCATAGAAAAGAAATGCAGGACTAGACTGAAAGGCAAACCTGGGCATAGAAAGGACCACATTAGGGTTTTTACTGTTTGTAAACAAAGGAAAAAATTAGGTCTTGAAGGAATACTAAGTAGGTCAAGGCAACACAGTGGGAACCCTAATTTAAGTTATTTCTGCACTGTTATTTATCTTCATCCAAGCCCAAGACACATGAAATGGTGTTGGTTATCTCCCCACCAACCAGCACATCTGCCCCATCTTTAAAGTGTATGTCTTACTAAGATTTACAAGAGATCTGAATTTCAGAGATTGACATATTAGCATAATTATCAGTTTTACTCAGTCATTTTCTCTATTTCCTATATATAGCATTTTCATACATACACCTTAAAGTCCCAGATCTGGACACCGATTGCTTTGGGAAGAGTGCGGCCCCAGGATTTTACTTAGGATCACATCATTATTAGTCGATGACACCACTACCCTCATCAGCACTGCTGCAATGACTGTAGCTTGGTCAAAAAGACACAGTCAACAAATGGCTGAGCCAGGATTTGAACCCAGCTGCCTCTCTAAAAAAGAGAGAGGAGTTGGAGATGGTTCTGAGGAGGATGCATTGTTAAAGATGAGTCCCATCTTGGGGGCCCACTCCTATCCTGCAATTCAAGTCACGGCCACAGTGTCCCAGGGCAAGGACCTCTTGGCTCTACAATCTTCCACTGTAGGACTGACAGCAACACCTTCCTGTTGCATAATTCTGGAGCGCTATGTTGAAAGATGAAAACAAAAACGAGCAGCTCTTCACCTCTTCCTGCTAAAACCTTTCTGGTTACATACTTTGAAAGTCAGACCCATTAGAGAGGGTCTGACCCATTTCTTCACTATTCTCAGGATTCTTTGCCTAAGTTCTACAAGACACACACACTTCTTATCTCCACTAAAGGTGCGTTAGAAACATTTGCTACTTTGTCATTTGAATTCTCAGGAAGGCAGGACAAACCCAGTGTGCTTGGGTTGGCAGGCGAGCTGCCTTCTGGGAGGCAGCCCATGACTGGAGGCTCAGGGGAGACTTGGGAGAAGAGCAAGTTGGGGAGTGATACCTGGCTGTAATTAAGAGCGCCAGCACCTCTTCTCCAATGCCCTCCACGTCCACGACCAGTGCGAGCTCGTATTTCTGCACAGTGTTGGAGCATAAGGTCACCTGGAAAGAAAAAGGTGGCAAGTTGCTCTTCTAGAAAGCACGTTCTCTCTACGGGGCGAGTTTCTAAAAAGCACGATCTCTCTGCAGGGGAGAGAGGAGCCCCTGGAGGACTAACGCTGATCGGTGTGGTTTCTAAGTGCTTTATGGATATATAGTATTTTACATTTTTAGTTGAACAAGTTACATTGTGGGGTCAGGACATGCTGGGTGTTTTCAAAGGCCAGGGTAGAAACCAAATGACTTTTAGTACAATGGCTTTGCTCATTTCTGAGGGGGTTTTGTCAAATAAGCCACATACCTGCATAAGGGAAAAATAAGCATGAACGATGAGCAATATCAAGCCAACTTTAATTACTGCAATTTAAATTGTCCCCCACTTCTGGGCTATATGAATTATGAAAATGTAATATACTAGTAAAACACTATAGCTCAAGTTCTCTTACAGTAAAATAAGTGGCAATAACCATGCCAGTTCCAGAAAATGGTGGAAGAAAGCAGTTAGTCTGCTTTACCAAAATCTTGCCCCCACCATCCCACATTCTTTATTACAGCAGAAAATAGAAAGTTCCAAAGAAAGGTCTATTTGAGGACAATAGAATGTGGTCAAAACATAAACAGATTTCAGAACTCATTGGTACTTAGATTCCAATTCTAGCAAGTTGGAGTTAAGTAGTAATGAATTGCACAGACAATTCATTTAAGAAGTTTAGCAGTTGCTAGGGGAGACTGAGGGTCAAGGGAGGCTGTTGGGGGGCTTAGAACATTTTACGCTGTGTTTTTATTTGCTGCTGTGAAGCTGTACATTTAGGCTTTCAGAAGCCTTGTTACAATTTTTAATTGCTTCAAAATTATATGTACTGGAAGAGATAGTTGCAAGTCTAGAAAACAGCTTCTGGCATGGGTTAAGGCTTTTCTATCTATAAATTATGTATCTGGTACTAATTAAAATGTTTTCAGTTGCAGAGGGGATCACTGGATGCTTTAAATTTGAATCCACAAAGACCTGGCTGAAATGCAGATCAGGAGGAAAACTGGAGCTTGGAGAAAGCTTTTCCAAATATAAAGGAAAAATAAAGTGAAGATGAAGTCATCGATTTGGAAAGAAACAGAGAATCCTAGTGTGACTGTAACCCCCTGTTTATGTATCTGGGCTGTGGCTAGAAGGAAGAACAAGTGGTTTTGGCAGAAGGCTGCTAGCAAGACGCTACATCTTTTAAAATCTTCCTGAGATACTTGGGAAGCAACAACAACAACAACAAACAACAACAGCAAAAGAAAAGAGGGAAGACAGTTAAGGGTGAAATAATTCCACTGGTGGCACTGTGAGGCCATAACCAAGGCAAAGCACTATCCTGACTGCAGACAAAACATGGAAGGATGAGTATTCCTCAGTATAAGGAAGCTGAATTCTCATGGCTTTTCCTGTGGAACTCAAGATAAGGCACTGTTAGTGATACCACATCCACATCCACCATGAATGAAGTCCAGATTTGGATCACAAAGCTGAATAAACTGGATATCATCTTTGGCATAACAGTGGCCATATATTGGTATCTAAAGGATCTGAGTCTGAAGGAAAGATAAACCTAAGTATCAATAAGTTCTGAAATCTGTTTATATTATTACCGATGGGTGTACTGTCTGGATAGCAGTGGCTTCACTAGAAATACCTAGAATCCACTCCTGTGGTGAAGGCAGTGCATCTAGATTAAGGTAAAGCCACTGGCGCAGTGCCCATTGCTTTGCCCAATGTATTTGTGTCTGGTTTATTTCCTTATAGGCTCACTTTTCCCTGTAAATTGACAGGCATCCCCTCCCGCTGACACTGGACAGCAGGAGGGGATGAGGGCCCAGTGGCTATTTTGAAGGCTCAGCTGCTTGGCTGTGTGTGCAGGAAGGCTATGCACTTTACCCTGATAGCAGCAAATCCCTGGGGGCGAATGGTGCCACAGTCAGGAGTGACGGTGAATTCTTTCGGTTTCATTGAGGATATTTCTTCCTTGGTCCAAGACGATCTTTTGTGGTCTGCATTCTGCTCGCAATATAAAATGCTTTTACGGCCAAGGCCATCCCCAGGGACACGCAGTTTGAAAGTCATGGGGACCAAAGAGGTATTATTGAGAGAACATATCAAGGTATGAGGAAACCCTGGAAAATAAAATAAGACGTGAGAAATAAAAGCCCCCCAACACCTCCCTTGACCCTCAATCTCCCCTAGCGACTGCTAAGCTTCTTGAATGAACTGTCCGTGCAATGCATTGCTACTTAACTCTAACTCATCCTAAATAATATTTTTATTGTTTCATTCCATTAACACATTTTCATTCATTAACATATCTATTCTTTTATTTATGCATTCACTTAATGAATATTTGCTATGCATTTACTATGTGGGAGGTTAAACACCAGATACAAAACAAGCCCCTTGATTGCCATCCAGGCCCTTCTGGGGAGGCAGCCTCTGTTAGTAGTTTGCTGAGTAGTCTTGCAGAAGTATATTTTGCATTTATTTCTTACATAAAAATATATAGTTTTGCATGGAATGATGCTTGCTCTTTTTATTTGCCAGTGTGTGAAAGAAAAAGCCTGCATGATTTTGCCTGCTGGGTGACCCAGAGCTTGCCAAGACATGATAGAGTGTGTCCTGGACCTGACTGGGGATCACACTCATAGGGCTGACGACACGGTAACAAAAAATAGCCTTTCCCAAGAGAGACTTTACGAACTGCTTTAGAGCCAGCCAGAGACTAACACCTGGCTTTTACCTCTCTTAGACAAAGCTGCTTTGTCATCATATTCAGCTTCGTTCCATGAGGCTCCTCTCTTGAGATGTGGATCTTCCTTGCTTGGCAAGCATACACTAAGCTCTGATTTTCTTTCTTTTCTTTTCTTTCTTTCTTTTTTTTTTTTTTTTGAGATAGAGTCTTGCTCTGTTGCCCAGGCTGGAGTGTAGTGGTACAATCTTAACTCACTGCAACCTCCACCTCCAAGGTTCAAGTGATTCTCCTGCCTCAGCCTCCTGAGTAGCTGGGATTACAGGTATGTGACACCATGCACCACCACGTCCATCTAATTTTTGTATTTTTAGTAGAGACGGGGTTTCACCATGTTGGCCAGGTTGGTCTTGAACTCTTGACCTCAGGTGATCCACCTGCCTTAGCCTCCCAAACTGCTGGGATTACAGGCGTGAGCCACAGTGTCCAGCCACTAAGCTCTGATTTTTGATTCCCGAGGTAGCTATTGAATCTGATACCACTTTCAGAACAAGAAGAATAATCTATAGACACAGAAGAACAAAAATGTGTATTTCTACTGGATGGAAATGCTATTCTTCTACCTTGAACTCTGCTGTAATAAAATGTACTTGGTCTCTTGGAGTAATGACTGTTGCTGTCAGGGGTATTTTGAGTTAATCTACTTCTGCCTCATGTCTCAGTTTTTGTCTACACATTAGGCCATTGGAGGAAACACATTCATGTATCCTTTGTTGATAACACTCCTGCCAACCTACTTGGAAGATATCTTTCACGGAAAAAGAACTGTGAGATTGAGTGCACTTGAAGGGTTATTCTTGGAAATTCCAGAGGTTTCCAGAGGAATTGCTTGAAAGTCAGTTTCACAATCATGCTACATGTGAGTTTCCTGAACTTACCAAATAACGACTCTTGAAAATGTAGATGGCTTACCCTTATTTGATCTGACCATTTGTGAGTTAGATGTTCTGTGAATGTGGAGCATATTATGGAAAGTGGGTTCTATAAAGATTCACGTGGGTCTTCCAAACCATTGCTCAGACTGCTTCCTTAAAGCCAGAACTTTTTCACAGAATAAAGCCAATTATGACCTTCTAATTACAACAATTTCTTGTACTAGTACCTGTAATATCCCATATTGCTTGTCAAGAAGCCTAAAGGAAGGGGATGCTGATTTGTTAAAGACTGAAGGTCATTAATAAGCACGTTATTCCTAGGTTTCTAGTTGCAACCAATCCTAATACTATTCTATCTACAGATCCACCTGAATGCAAGTACTTTACAGTTGCAGACCTCTATGCTCCCTTTTTCAGTGTCTAGTAAATAAAAAGTCAATATTTATCTGCCTTCTACGCAAATAATTAACAACATAATTGCACAGAATGTCTCAAGGATTCACAGAGGCACCTGATCTTTCTCCCAATACTTGTATAATGATTTAAAACACAACATTCTCAAGAGGTTCAATTCTCCTTCAAGATGCTTACTTTCACCTGACCTAAAAAGCCCCGAAGAAGAGCAGCAGAAACTAGCAGTGGAAGATCACAAGGCTGTGAAGGAAAAATTACAGTTCTTTAAAAATATGGTCTATTATTTGGAACATGACCTTTCTACTAAAGAATGGACCCTATCTAATGAGAGTATTAAATTGAGTCATCAACATGCAGGACTAAACACTAAATTATAATTGAGAGACTTTGAGGGATTCATGGAATATTTTAGACAATGGATTTTAATTTTCTAGTAGAGTAAAATCTCCACAAAGCAAAGGGAACTGTGTTGGCAGATCATTACGCAAATCAGGTGGCATTTTTGTCATTGTCCATAGACATAATTCAGAATATGGGAGATCAATAAGCACATATATCCAACTCATTTTGGACATATAAAATTTAGCCTCAGATTTAGAAAACAACATTGCCTAACATTGGGAACCTCTGTTCATTCCAATGGTCTCTGGAATACCAACTATGTCCCCAAATCTAAGACGGTCTTTGACAAAAATGTTTTACCTATGGTAAAATAGAAGAGATGAAATAATCTCTGAATAAGAATCAATGGGGAAATTTCTCCTCTGTAGCTGGGGATGTGGCTGGCTCCTGCCTCACTTCCTGCTACTATATCCAGAAACATTGTATAAGTGGGTTGTGGGTCTCTGGAATATATGTGGACTGGGCCCAAATCACAAAGTTCAGAATATATGCTTGTAATTGTAAATTCTTTGGATGGGTTTGAGCCTTTCTGTACAGAAAGATCACTGCTATGACTGTGACTAATAAATTGTAGACTATAATTTTCCCACCTGGGGAATGCCACCTTATACGACAAGAGTTTAAAAGAATTTTATAGTGTGTTAGCCCTTTGATAAAAATTTCACAATCCACAATCTTTGGGAAATGTAAAGCATAAAAATAGTATTACTGATCTTAAGTTGGCCCAGTTCTCTGAGGTTCTCATCATTCCTTGATGAAGAATTTTACCTTTAGCTCTGATGGCCATCGGATCTGATTAGCTCCCTCTGTAACTCATAGACTATTCACTTTATGAAATAATAACTAGAAGATCCATGTGATTACAAGTATTTCATCAATTTGAGTCAACCTTGCTTCATGCAGACATAACAAAATATTGTGAGAACCAGCTCATCTCTAAGTTTAAGAAGACTTAATCCTACAATCCCACCCTCAGAAGTCCTCCCCTCTTTCTACCTGAAGAATGAGTACCCTGAAAAATACACCAATGAAGGTCTTCTTCAGAGCCTTCTAACTGACCTCGCAGTTAAATTATGAGGTGGATATCTGAGGAAAAAGATGCCCATGGAAGCTAAATTATTGGCTGAAGACATGTTGAAAAATACTCTCACTGGAGATCTCAAATAGAGGTTTTCTAAAAAACAGAAAAAACCTTCAGAAGCAGATGACCCTCAGAAATAGACTGCTATTTCAAGTCCCTTAGAACAAGCAGACTTTACCCACAGCCGATAGCTTCTGCTCAAGACTGATGGGATGAGATTTTGTTAGATGCCTGACGTTACTGATTCTCACACTCTCCCTTGTGTACTTTTGTTTTTATCATTTTGCCTTTTTACTCCTTGTTTCCTATCTTAAGGTTATACAATTTTGATACACCCTGTGATGTCTCCCTTACTGTTATCGACAACTTGTTTTGGGCATGTTTTGCTCACACCTACTATGATCTCTTCTGCCAACCTTTCCAAGATCATTCTGTGATCATTACAATCTGGTTTTGCTCCTGACTTCCTACTTTACACCCTCCTAAGGTCAACTTAGATATTTCTCTTTGAGCTACATACTGCCAGTTTATATCAGTGCCACAGAAGAGACACCGGTAATGCATCTTTCAATGCTTTATCTGAACAACTCTGTCCCCAAATCCCAGATAGGTTATCATATTTTGTAATAACTTCTCTGTCCACATTATTCAATGGCCGAGTTCAATAAATACTTGGAGGTTTTCAAATTCCTTATTTTCATTCAACACATCCTTGTACCTCCTGAAAAATAGTGGGTTTGCAGATATTTATCTGGGCCTTTAGTGCATCAGCTAGCATGCCAGTTGTCATTTGGTCCATTTATTCTTTGACCCATCCAAGGATTCATCTGTGTCTCAATGTTCCTTCAAGGACAATCACCACCCAATTCTATTATCTGACTCTCTCATGCTACTGCAGCTGTAGTCAACAGAACTAATTACTGGTTATGTCATCCAACATCCAATCCTACCATCAAAAATCTTTATGGCCATAGAAATTTCAGAAACCAACATATAGTACTATTTACCCACCACCCATCTATCACATCATCATCAATTCCAGCAGACCCTGATGCAAAATCTATATCTTCACCACCAAGCAAATGAATGCCACACCTCCAACCCTAATCTATAACACTTTTTAGGACTGGAACTTAATGCCAATACAGGGATAATACTGTCAACTTTAGTTAGCTTCAAGTATTCCCCAGCACTATATTAGCCTCTGCAAACCTTTTTAAACCCCACCCAATATGTCTGTCATTCTGAAACAACTAAAATATTCCTCCAATTCTTGGCTTACTTCTGGAACGATCAGTCTCATTTTTGCATCAGGAACCATATGCATCCCTATTAGTCTTTCATTCCTGAGCTAATAACAAGCTTATGCTCATCTGTCTCATTAACGCCTTCCTACTTGCACATGTGGGGTAATAGTTAGAAAGCTTCAAACGTGGCCAGGCATGGTGGCTCACACCTGTAATCCCAGCACTTGGGAGGCAGAGGCAGGTGGATCACCTGAGGTCAGGAGCTCGAGACCAGCCTGGCCAACATAGTAAAACCCCTGTCTCTACTAAGAATATAAAAAAAATTAGCCAGGTGTGGTGGTAGGCACCTGTAATCCCAGCTACTTGGGAGGCTGAGGCAGGAGAATTGCTTGCTTGGGAGGTGGAGATTGCAGTGAGCCAACATGATGCCATTGCATTCCAGCCTGGGCAACAGAATGAGACTGTCTCAAAAAAAAACAAAAAAGGAAAGAAAGAAAAGAAAGAAAAGAAAGAAAAGAAAGAAAAGAAAGAAAGAGAAGAAAAGGAAAGAAAGAAAGATAAGAAAGACAAGAAAGCGGGGCGAAGGAAGGAAAGAAAGAAGGAAGAAAGGAGGACGGGAGGGAGGGAGGGAGGGAGGGAGGGAGGGAGGAAGGAAGGAAGGAAGGAAGGAAGGAAGGAAGGAAGCAAGGAAGTTTCAAAGTTTCAAATGCCTCTCCACATCCTCCAGGGCCACCATGCTTCTTTGTGTCTGACTGATGAGACCAATCCACCTGGGGAAATAATGGTACTTTGTTGGAGTCATGAGGCTTCAACTGTGGGGGTCATATAATTGGAAATTATCACAAAATTGTCCCTCACTTTGGTTGATGCAGTGCAGACTCCAGAAGCAAAGCAAAGTAGCCTAAATCCACTGACCCATGTGGTTTTGAAAACCAGATTGCCTTAGATTTCCTGTTGGCAAGCCCAAAAGGTATGTTATTGCTGACATTTCCTGCCACAATACAGAGAAGATTAAAGAATTTATAGCATTCATAGCTAAACTAAAAGAAAATATAACTTGGGTTTTGAAGGCACATTAAGTTGGTTTTTGAGATAAGTTTCCATGTCTGAGGTTTGGGAAATCTTGGGGGACATGGTTCTGCAGTGTCTTCTGGCCTCTTGTATAGCTGCTATATCATCAAATGGTTCAATAAGATATATACAACAAAAGAAAAGTAAATTGTTTCTAATTTTCAGCTAAGCTAATTACCAAAACTTTCAGCTGAACCAGCTATGAGGAACAGCTGTTGATTTTTATTTCTATAGCTCAAGGAAACTATGGATAAATTACCCAATGATAATCTTTCCTGTGTCCTAATAAAGGAGGCCCAAATAGAAGATGGTTAAGGGAAAAAACTATCTAACCTTGGAGCATGCGTACCTGGTTTTGTGTGACCCAGAGCTCCCTAACATCAAAAATCCCATTCTAGATCTGATGAAGAATAATGTTATCAGTGTCATTGTTTTGAAAATGAATAAGAGCCTTTCAATTGGCACACAGGTTATTCTTTAAATGGACACACAGGTTATTCTCTTATTTGGCAAACAGCATACAGGAAAAGGAGGCGATGATACCAGAGTTCTGGCAAACAGGAAGAGGAAGTGGAAAGGCTACTCCTTTTGTCTCAGTGGAGTGTGGGAAGCGGAAGCATAACAGAGAAGCCAGATGTGTACATCATGGCATCTGCCTTACAGGCCAGAATCTCAGGGATAGGGTGGCTAAATAGGTTGAGGGGATGCCAGAATCTCAGGGATAGGGTGGCTAAATAGGTTGAGGGGATGCTGGAAGCAAAGGGTCTTCTGCCTAGCTTTCTAGTTGGGAATCTCAGAGCAGACCACTTCACAGAACATCCTCATACCTGCCTGGGGCAGCTAACTCAGGATAAAAATGGTATGCTTAGGTCAAAAGGGAATCTTAGTACTCAAGTATCTCTCAGTTCCTGTGTGGCTGGAGAAGGACCCAGGCATTACACATGTATACATGGCACCCTTCCTCCCACGCATGGTTCTGGAAGGCAGTTGGATTGAGAACAGTGAACCTTGCCATGGGTCTACAACAGGGTTGCCATAGCAAGAGGCCAGACAACCATACCTCAATGGCTATGAAGGGAGAGGAGAGTTTAGGCCAACACTGTCCAATGGAAATACAATGCAAAACACAAATAGGTGACATTAATTTTAACAACATAGTATATTTAACCCAACATGTCAGAAATATCATTTCAACATGTAATCAATAGTATTTTACACTTACAGCACATCTCAGTGTGCTCAGTAGCTTCATGGGGGAAGCACAGGTCTAGCTCTAGGGAGGATGGAGTCAGTGGAAGCCAAGTCAGTGTTGGCTCTGATGGAGCCAAAAGGACAAGCCATCAGTGTTCCCACAATACCTCAGTGGAAATGAGCACCACGGGTAAGTGGTTAGCTAGATGAGGCACCCACAGGCCAGTGTCTCAGTGCTCCCCAACTCCTGCCATGCTTGCTTGGTAGAGTGGGAACACATGAGAAATACTAGTTGGATTATAAAAAATATTCATATTTTCTTCACAAAAAACATCTAAGATGATTGAGATTAAGCATCTTTTAATATGTCTTTCATAGACCTTCTATTCTGTTTATACACTTACCAATTCATACCTATTCATCTATTTTGCCAATTTTTCTATTGGATAATTTCACTTTTCCTCATGGATTAGCAGGAGTTAGTTTCACATATTCTGAAGGTTCATGTATTCTGGTTTTAATACTTTGCCTATTATTTATGTTGCAAGCATTGTCTTTTTACTGTATTCCTGAAATCTTTTGTTTGGAAATTTGCTTAATGCTAGGGAGCCACACTTACCAACCTTTTTCTTTACGGCATTTGCACTGGGCATCTTATTTAAGACCTTCACACTTGCTAGCATATAAACATAACTACCTATATTTTCTCCTGATATTTTAAAAAGTTTGTTTTTCACAGTTAGCTGTGTAATAGAGCTGAGATTTTTTTCTGTGAAAGATCTGAGGTAAAAGTCTCACTTTTCTATTATTTCCCATTGATAACCAATTGTTTCTCCGCCTTTTATGAAGCAGCTCATGCCTCCACTGATCTGAAATTTCACAATGAGCATGTGTGAATTCCCCTGTAGTCATGGCTTTGTTTCTATTAGTCTATTTGCCTATGCTTTAAAGTACATTTTAATATCTGATAAAGTCCACAGTCATTGGTCTTTGTTTCAAAAATTTATTGGCTCTTTCTGTGAATTTTTCCCCAGGGAATTAGCCAATTATCTTCTTCCTGTAGTGTCTGCACATTTATTGTTAGGTTATTATATAGTTTTATATTCTTAAATGACATTTTTCTATTATATTTTCTAATCATTGCTGATATATTTAAAATCTACTTTTAATAATATTTTGCTTGAATACCTTGCTAAACTCTTATTAGTTCTAATGCCCTGTCAGTTAATTACCACAGTTTTTCTAGGTAGAGAATAATACATTCTACAAACTATGATAGTTTTGTTTTTTTCTTTTCAACTACTTATCTTTTATTTCCTTTTATTTTCTTATCATAATGGCTTGGACCTCCAGGACAATGTTATATGATAGCTTGAGAATAGTTTTTTGGTTTTGTTTTTTTGCCTCTGAAAATGAATGAGAATGCTTTCAACATTTAATTGTAATATCCCAGTCCCCAGAATAGTGTCTAGAACATAGATAAATTAATATTACTAAATGTACGTTACTACGTGAACAAAGGTCCCCATTAAATACATTTTCCCACTATAGGTTTTTTCTATTTTTCATTCATCATATTAAGGAATTTCCCTCCTACTCCTAGTTTTCTAAGAATTTTTATTTCTAATTATGAATGAGTGTTGGATTCTGTGGAATATTTTTCTCAGCATGAACTGCGATGATATAAATTGTGGTAAATTACATGAATGGATTTCCTGTTATTAAACCATTTTGCATTTCTGGGATAAATTCTACTTGGTCATGATGTAATTTTAAAAATGCATCTCTATGCATGTGATTTGCTAATGCTTTAAAATCAATGTTCATAAGAGAGATGGGTCTACATTTTTCTTTTCTTGTGTTGTTTTACTGTGAATTTATTTGTCTCCTAAAACGAGTTCATAGCTTTCTACATTTTTCTGTGATGTGAGACTCATCCATTTCTTCACCGTGTGGTAGGGCGCCCTTGTAAAGCTGTCTGGCCTTAGTGTCTTTTCTGCAGGGGTGGATACTTGGTTTCTTTTTCAGTATATTCTATGATTATTTTTCTCTTCAGGGTCTCCTCCTTGTGGTAATTTTAATAACATATATTTTCCTCCAACTCATCCATTTCTCCTATTTTTAAAGCATTCTCTTATCTGTTTTTACTGCCTTAAATATCTGCAATTGTTATTTCTTTCCTGGTTCCTAACGAGAGTTATGAGGGTTTTGTTGTTGTTGTTTATTTGTTTTTTAGAGACAAGGTCTTGCTCTTTTGCCTAGGCTAGAGTGCAGTAGTGCGATCACAGCTCACTGCAGCCTCCAACTCCTGGGCTCAAGAGATCCTCCTGCTTCAGCCTCTTAGGTAGCTGGGACCACAGGTATGTACAACTACACTCAGCTGATTGCTTTTTTTTTTTTTTTTTTTGTAGAGATGGGGTCTTGCTATGTTGCCTGGGCTGGTCTTGAACTCCTGGGCCTCCCAAAGTGCCTGGATTATAGATGAGAGCCACTACGCCTGGCTGATGTTGCCCAGATTTGCTAAGTTACAGCAAAATTGCTGGTTATCTCCCACTATCCTTTTCCTTCTTCAGGAAGTAACGAAATCCCTAAGCTCTGGTTGTGAATGTGGCCAACCAGAGTGAGGCTGTATTTCCTAGCCTTATGTGCAGCTTGGTTGTGGCCACACAAATAAGTACTCACCAATGGGATATAATGGGGCGTACCCTTTCTTTTAAGACCTTCCTGTCTCTTCCTCCTTTCTGCTGGCTGGAATGTGAGTATGATGGCTAAGGTTAGAGCAGAAATCTTGACCAAGACATAGAAGCTACATGCCACCTATGGTGGAGCCACAGAATCAAAGAAGCAACCAGCTGCACACCATAAGGACAAATGTTTTTCTTCAGTTTAGAAATTCTCAGCTGCCATCTCTTCAAATATTGCTCTTTGGCCATTTTCATTCTTTCTCCATCTAGAATTTCTATTAGATACAAGTTAGAACTTTTAAACTTAGAACTTGTATCTATTATATACAAGTTAGTTGGAACTTTTAAATCTTATTTTCCATGTCCCTTTATTTCCCTTTCATATAGTCTAACTCTTTTGCTTTCAGGGCCACATTCTGGATGAATTTCTCAACATTAGTTACCTGTCAATATATAAGTTTTATGTCTGTCAGTGTTTGGGGAGCTCAAGTGGAAGGGACAGGTAGGGCATGGAGGAGTCTCACAGTTTATGATGCTGACTTGTACTTAATTCCTTGATATCAATACAATACTCCTACTCTCAGCTACACCCGGTGTCCAGCAATCCATAAGTCCTTTGGCTCATCCATTTCATGTATAAATATTTAGTCTTATGCCAGTGTGGGAGAAGCATAGTTGCCAAGCTGTGTAGAATGAGGGTAGGTAATGGATGGGGATTGAACAGCTGCATCTAAGATCTAAAACTCAGGCCGCATCTAAGGATCATGCAAAAGGAACATATCAAATGTTCAAAATAAATGTATTTATTTTTAAATTACAGAGCTACCATAAAAACTCTTTAGTTAGTGAGGATAATTTCTTATAAACAAAATCTGTCCCATAGGTATATTTAAGAGAGTGACTACACTTTGTCAAATATATATTACTTTGAGTATCTTTACCAATTATTTTTTATCTTATCACAATGTGGCTTCTGCTGCCACCACTGTTAAAACTGTAACTTGAAATCACTAGTGACCTCTACTACTCAACGTGGAGCACATTAAATGAAGCGATTCATGTTAGAAGTAGCCCCATTTATAAAAATCAATACCTGCACTTTAAAAGCCCTGTGTTTGTGATGTATTTATGGCCATTGGCACTCACTAGAAACTGTAGATACTTCAAAGCAGAAGAGCATTTTGAGAAAATCAGTGGCATCTTGGGGATAGGCTTCTCCTTTGCCATATTCTACTGAAATGTACTATATTAGGGGCCTTGATGTTTTCTAAGGGTCTGACTTCTAGATAAAAGAGTTTCAGATATTCTTGGAGCTCAGTAGTGGGCTTACCACTGATATATAGCATTTACATTAACATTTCAGAGCTGAACAATAGAGTAGATTCCAAACAATGAATCAGTATGAGATTTCTTGGCGGTAACTGACTTGGGATGGTTGTGTGGACTCTGTTTCCTTACGCAGGGCAATCAGATATAGGGCATGTGTTCTGAATGTCCTTGTGCTGGACTTTGTATTCCAGGGATGTGGAAGGGGGGTCCTTTGTAAACCTTCCTCCTTCCATGTAGAGAAAAGGAATCCTATTCAATTTCTAATTTAAAATGGAAAATTACTCACCAAAGGAAACATCACCAAAGTGCAGAGCTGGAACATTAAAATGGAAGGTAGGTCCAGTGACACAGCCTCTGGAAGGAGGAACACAAGGTGGGGGAGAAGGAGAGAACCCAGTGAATCAGAGTCACAATCAGGAAGTGGGGCAAGGATAAGTACAAAAACCATAGCTTGACATTATGTCAATTATAGTATCCAGGATTTAAAGAAATGATGACATGATGGTCTATCACAGTGGTTCTTAAAATTCTCTTTCATGATTCAAACCATGGGTTTTGACAAACAATGCTGTGGTTAACTTACTGTCTTATTTCTACCAATGAATAGGTGAGAGGCAGAGCAGATGGATCATCAAACAAGGGCACAAAATGTTGTTATTTTGAATGAGACACACATCATATAAAGTTATCAATGTGTCGAGAAATAAAAATTATAGGTCTAATCATGCAATACACATCAAAGACTATCACTATATTAGTTATCACTGTCCATGCTGTCATATAAACTGTTCCAATTCCGCTCCTACCACTGTGACATTCCTACCACTGTGACATTTACTCACTGTGATGTTGGCCAGCCATTTTATCTCTATCAGCTTCTGTTTCTCTTCCTCATGTATAAAAAAGAGGACTGGACTAGGTGACATTGAATGACTCTTTACTGTAAATATTGGTCTATTTCTCTCTCAGTGCAAGGTTTCATGATCTTGGAGAGATGCTCTAGCTTAAAATAAATAATAGAGAGATTCTATGACTTCTAGCTTAGAAGGCATGGTAGATAGAATAATGGCTCCCAGAGATATCTATGCCCTAATTCCCAGAACCTATGAATATATTAGGTTACATGGCAAAGAGGAATTAAGGTAGCAGATGGAATTAGGGTTGCTAATTAACTGAATTTAAGATGGGGAGATTATCCTGTCTTATCCTGGTAGGCCCATTGTAATCACAAGGGTGATTTTAAAAATAGAGGACAGAGACAGAAGAGGTCAGAGTGCTGCAATCTGAGAACTCAACCTGGCTTTGAACACAGAAGAAGGAAACCATGCATCCAGGAATGTGAGCAGCCTCAGAAAGCCAAAAAAGGTTAGGAAATGGGTTCCCCTCTAGAGCCTTCAGAAGGAAACACAGCCCTGCCAACACTGATTTTAGCCCAGCTAGACCTGCATTAAGGCTATAAAACTGTAAAATATTAAATATGTGTTGTTTGAAGCTACTAAATTTATGATAATTTGTTACAACAGCAAAAGAAAACTAATCTATTAAGTTATCTTGTTTACCTTCAGAGAAACAATTATTTTTCTCCATGATCCATGTCTTTATCTGTAGGCCAAAAGCAAGAACTGAAAAGTGTCCCATCTGTGTGGCAAAACTTTTAAATGTTATAGACACACAGATAGCATAAAACACATTAAGCAAGAATCTTTTAATTCACCAAGCTCCAGATGTTGTATGTGTCATACCATGCAGAATATGATGGTGTCTTAGTGGTTCTTCCAGTTGCTCCAGCTCTGACCATAATGTGATGAGAGGTTGTTGTAAGCCTGGGAGGAATGGCCACAGCAAAGACTCACTGCAACAAGTTTCAAGTGTAACTTTCTCATGAGCATTTATTATATTTCACGCTGATGATCGAAAGTGATTTTAAAGGGAGTAGTTGGGACTCAGCCAGGAATTAGGATCCAGTTGAGAATGAAGTCAACAAACAGGCCGACAGGCTCTATGCTTCACTTGAAAAGAAGCTTTTAGGGACCAAAGTAACAAACAGACCAAAAGTGTCTGTCTGACATGCACGAGATGCTAAAGAAAGTAGGAAAGAAGTTTAAAAAATGTACACGAAGCAGACATTTAATCAATGCAGAAGTTTAAACAACCAGAGATACATGACACTTGTCCAAAGGCACATGTAACTGAGGGAACTGTGGCTGAACAATCCCTTCTGGACTTAGATATGGTCACATTAATTCTCACAGGGATTCAGAATGTTAGGACAGTCTATGCCAAGGTTGTGCCATAAATCAACGCAGGGGTCTGTTAAAACTATAATTTGAAAGAAAAGAGAGCGAATGATTCAATTATTACAATATGTAAGTGAGACAAGTTGAATACAAAATATATCTGTGCTATGGTTCAAACTTTATAAAATCACATACGTAAAAATAGGAGGGAAGAAAATTGCTTATGGGTAATTTTTAAAAATCACACTAATTTTACAGTGTTGTTTATCCAACCACTGAAAATACTGTGTCATGAATTGGAAGAGTAAATAGGAAGAGTAAAACTATATTTGTTATGATCTTTCAAGGCATACTAGCTAAAATACTAGCTTATGCAGTATTGAGAAATGAGTACCTGGCAATAAAAAAGAAACAAAATTCCAGAACCTACAATATTAACTTTATAGACATTCCCTGGGCTATGAGGCCCAAGAAAGTATTTCTGACAAAGTAAAATAACAAGTCAAGTCAGTGCTAACGTGTGGAGCTGAGAACAGATGATGTATTATTATACATGCATTTTTACCCTTTATGAATAGACATTTATTAATGACACTAGATTTTTAGCAGGTTTTCAAAATTATTGCTAGTGGTTTGAAATGCTAGAAACCACTAACAATGCAACATTATTGAACACAAGAAACACTAAGCTTTAAAGGAAGTGAACTGAGGAGGAAATTTAGGTAAGTCTATTTCTCTTAGCAATCAATCATGAGTTTGGTGATAAATCCCCATGAAGATTCTTTCCATAGTCAGGTTCTGTTGAAAGAAACTAGAAATGAACATCCAAAATCAAGAAGTGGTGTGTGAATTTTGGTAAATGGAAATGTCCAGAAGATAGAACAGGAGGCTTACCCTCCACAGTGCAGGTGGAGTACTAACTAGTCCAAGTTCACTTGTGAGCAGATTTCTGGGAGATCCCTAAATCCTATTATTCACAGTGGAGAACCCAAGTACACCTTAACTTATTTAGACATTGCAAGTGACATGCATGACTACTCTGGGATCTTTAGGAGAAGAGATCAGAGATTTAAAAAATTCAACCAGGAAATTACAGAAGTATTGCTCACTATTACAGGCTCCTGTGTTTTTTTTCTTTAAATGACAGCTTCATTGACATATAATTCACACATCATAAAATTCACACATTTAAAGTGTACAAATCAATGTTTTTTGTATATTCACAAATATATGCAACCATCACTACAGTCAATTTGAGAACATTTTCATCACCTCAAAAAGAAACCTCATGCCCTTTAGCTGTCACAATCTATCCTGCACCCACCAGCCCTAAGCAACCACTAATCCAACTCAGATCTATATAGATTTGCCTATTTTAATCATTTCATACAAATGGAATCATGTAATGTGTTGTCTTTTATGACTGGCTTTTTTCATAATGTTTTCAGGGTTCATAATGGATGAACCTTATTTTCAAGGTTTATAATGGTGTCACTATGGCTGAACCTTGAAAACATTATCACAAGGGAAAGAAGTAGTCACAAAAGACCGTGGTAGCAAGGTTCATCCATGCTACCGTGTCGTAGCATCTATCAGTGCTTCATTTTTTTTTTCATTCCTTTTTATGGTCAAATAGCATTCCATTGTATGGATATGCCACATTTCATTTATCTTTGGCTACTATGAATAATACTGTTATAAATATTCATGTACAAGTTTTTGTGTGGATATATGCTTTCATTCCTCCTGGGTATATACCTAGGAATGGAATTGCTGGTCATATGGTAACTCAGTGTTTACCTGTTTGAGGTGCTGATAAACCATTTTCTAAAGTGGCTGCCATGTCTTACATTCCTAATTATCAGTGCATGGGGGTTCTCATTCCCCCACCTTTTCGCCAACACTTACAGTAGTTCCTCATCTGTAGTTTTGACTTCCTGTTGTTTCAGTTACTTATGGTCAACACGGTCCAAAAATATTAAATAAAAAATTTCCAGAAATAGATCACTCATACATTGTTAAATGCCTGTCATTTTGAGTAGTGTGATGAAGTCTTGTGTCATCCACTGTCTGTCCAGCCTGGGTCATGAATCACCCTTTTGTCCAGTGTATCGATGCTGCATGATGCTACCCTCTGTTTTAGTCACTTAGTAGCTGTCTTGGTTATCAGATCAACTGCCACAGTATTGCAGTGCTTGTGTTTGAGTAACGCTAATTTTACTTTTGCACTTTGGGGCCTAAAAATGCAGAAAAAGGGGAATTACTGTATTTTCCATTTTAAGATTATAGACATCCAAGTGAGTGTGAAGTGGTGTCTCATTGTGGGGTTTTGATTTACATCTCTCTGAGGATTAATGATGTTGACAGTCTTTTCATGTGTTATTGGCCTTTTGTATATCTTCTTTGAGAAATGTCTGCTTAAACGCTTTGTCCATTTTTAAATTGAATTATTTATTGAGTTAGAATCGTCTAGTAATTTATCATTGTCCCTTATCAGATATATGAGTTGCAAATACTTTCTCCCATTGTGTAGGTTGTCTTTTCACTTTCTTGATAGTATCCCCTTTGCAGCACAAACTTTTTTACATTCTGATGAAGTCTAATTTATTTATTTTTCCTTTGGTTGCTTGTGCTTAGATGCTGATTATCTGAAAACTATTGCTTATTTGGTTTTTGGATATGGACATTTATCCCTATGTTTGTTTGTTTGTTTGTTTTTGAGACAGAGTCTCACTCTGTCACCCAGGCTGGAGTGTGGTGCCACAATCTCCACTCACTGCAATCTCCGCCTCCTGGGTTCAAGTGATTTTCCTGCCTCAGCCTCCCAAGTAGCTGGGATTGCAGGCACACACCACCATGCCCAGCTAATTTTTTTGTATTTTTAGTATAGACAGGGTTTCACCATGTTGATCAGGCTGGTCTCAAACTCCTGACCTTAGGTAATCTGCCTGCCTCAGCCTCCCAAAGTGCTGAGATTACAGGCATGAGCCACTGCGCCGGGCCTATCCCTATGTTTTCTTCTAACAGTTTTATAGTTTCAGCCCTTACATTTCAGTCTTTGACCCATGTAGAGGCAGTTCCCTTCTACTCCTAGTTTGTTACTTTTTTTTTAATCATAAAAGGGTGCTGAATTTTGGCAAATGCTTTTTCTGTGTTTATTGAAATAATCATGTGGTTTTTGTCCTTTATTCTATTAATATGTTGTATTACATTGATTGATTTTCATATGTTAAGCCAACCTTTCATTCCTAGGATAAATCCCACTTGGTGATGGGGTATAATCCTTTCCACATGTTGCTGGATTTGGTTTGCTAGTATTTTGTCAAAGAATTTTGGGTGTAAATCCATAAAGGTTATGGGTTTTTAGCTTTCTTTTCTTGTAATGTTTTTGTTTGGTTTTGGTATTAGGGTAATATTGGCCTCATAAAATGAGTTGACAAGTGTTCCTACCTTCTCATTTTTTGGAAGAGTTTGTGAAAGATTTACGACAATTCTTCATTAAACATTCAGTAGAATTCACCAGTGAAGCCACTTGATTCTGTTTTTTGTTTGTTTTTGGTTGGAATATATTATAGGTCTGTTCAGATTCTCTATCTCTTCTTGAGTCAGTTTTGGTAGTTCATGTCTTCCTAGGAATTTGTTCATGTCATCTACATTATCTAATTTTTGGCATACAATTGTTCATAGCATTATCCACTAATCCTTTTAATTTCTGTAAGGTTGGCAGTAATGTTCTTTCTTTTATTCCTGTTGAGTAGAGTGTGCTGTAGATGTCTGTTAGGTCTAGGTGGTTTATAGTGTTCAACTCTTCTATTTCCTTTATGATCTTCTGCTTAGTTTTTTTATTATTGAAAGTGGGGTATTGACATCCCCTGCTATTTTGCTGAATTGTCTATTTTTCCCTTCAATTCTGTCTGTCTGCACTTCACATATTTTGGTGCTCTGTTATTAGATGTGTGTTTGTAATTGCCATATCTTTTTGATGAATTCACTATCTTATCATTGTAAAATGCCCTTCTTTGTCTTGAGTGACAAATTTTGTTTCTATTTTGTCTGGTATAACATAGTCTCTCCAGCTTTCTTTTGATACTGTTTGCATGATATAGACATTTCTATCCTTTTGGTTTCAACTTATTCATATCTTTAAATCTAAAGTGTGGTATCTTGTAAAAAGCATATAGATAGATCATTTTTGGGGGGTTTGTTTGTTTTGTTCTAATCCATTCTGCCATTCTCTAACTTTTAATTGAAGTATTTAATACATTGACATGTAATGTGATTGTTGATAGGGCAGGACTCATGCTACTTATTTTCTATATGTCTCATGTCTTTTCTGTTCCTTTATTCCTCCATGACTGCCTTTCTTTGTGTTAAATGGATATTTTCTACCCTTTTAAATTCCCTTGTTATTTCTTTTACTGTATTTTTAAGTTAGTTTAGGGAATAGTTTAGAGAACGGGCAATCCTGAATTTGGATAAATAATTCAGAGTCAAAAGTGAGGGCAGTAGTAGTCATGCATCAGGAATGTCTAACAAACCCAAATACATGACTTCTTGCACCTAATATACAACCTTGCTTGAAGGAGATACTCAGTAAGAGTTTATCAAACCAATATCCAAAATACATAATTATTCCTAAAAAGGGTAGCTATGTATGTATGTTGATGGTAAGACACAGTATTAATTATTAGGCCTGAACTTAAAATGGGGAATGGCCAGGTGAAATTGGGATGAGCTTTCTTATTAAACTTGAGGGACAGTTAGGCTTCCTTGGCTAGCACTTTTCCTTCTATCGCCTACCTGAAAAGTAAAACTGCTCCTTTATTATCCTATACTTTCCTTCCTACAGACAGGGCCATTATTCCTTCTATCTTAAATATTTTTAGAGCAGAGCTTAAAGGTTTTATCTTTGCTGCTTATGTATGAAGGCTTGCTTATGATACTGGATGTTGTCAAGGGTACTTATGATTCAGAGCAATACTTCCTGATGCCCAGTAGTCAGAAAGCTTCCAATGGTTGATCTGCTGGATCTTATCAAAGACCCTTATGGGACCAGAGGATCCGTGAATTGGAGACACGGTTACATTCACAAGTTTGTTCTTCCTACTTCTCCAGATAACCACCCTTCACTGCTTGTCATGAGAGATGAGATGTTATGAAGATAGGAAGTGGGCTGAAGTTCATATAATATGAAAATGTATTCCCACCCTTCTCATATTGTATACATATGCAAAGGATGTCAGCTGGGATAAGTATGACACATATTCGTGAAGAGTCAATGTTATTCAAATATTTGGAAAACAACCCTCATTTTTCTCTTATAACAAACACATGTATTATGGTAGAGAATGTAAATGTCTTGTGAATGTTTCAGATAAGTCTTGAGACTTAAAAATAAAAAAAGATTATGATGATGACAGGCTGCTTTGGCCATGCCACAGAACCCTTGAGGCACACACATTCACACTCCTTAGTTGTTGGGGGCTGTATGACTTTGCTAAGGCTGCCATAACAAAGTACCCTAGATTGGGTGGCTTAAACAACAGAAGTTTATTTCTGTTGCTGTCAGAAGGGTTGGTGACTGCAAGGTTATTTTTTTCTGAGGGTCTCTCACTTCAGCTTCTCTCTATTTTTTTCACATGGCCCTTTTCTATGAGTATGTCTGTGTCCTAATGTCCTCTCCTTATAAGGACACCAATCATATTGGATTAAAGTCCACCCATATGACCTCATTTTGCCTAAATTACCTCTTTAAAGGCCCTATGTCCAAGAAGAGTTACATTCCGAGGTACTGGGTGTTAGGACTTCAACATATAAATTCTGTGGGAAACAATTCAGTGCATAACAGGGACACTGAGGTGCAAGAGTTTGAGACTAAATAGTAATCACCTTTCAGCTAATCTTGAGATTCTGAATGTGTAGTATATATCATGAGATCAGTACATTTTTCTTGGATCCTTCAGGTCATATGTCTCTATCTCTTTTCTATGTTATCCCCAGGGCTTGCCCCAAGGGAGACCTCAGCTTGTAGATGGAGGGAGGTCTTGCTAGCAGTTACCAGAATAAGAGAAACTGCCATGGTAATTAACAACCTGCTGCTGTGGGAATCCAAATAGAGTCAGAGCAATGTGTTTACAATGTTTGAAGACATGATAGTGAGATCATGTAAATAATTTCCTTAAAATAAGAACAAAAGACAAAAGTTTAGAGAAACTATGATAATGGCCAAAGCTTAGCCCAGATGATTTTATTCAGGTGTTACTGTAATAACTTATTTTCTCTAAACATCCTAAGACATAGAGAGTAACTAGAAGCTAGTTTAATGTCTAAATCCTTATTTTATAAGATTATAACTCGCAGAAAAACTAGATCTCCAAACAGCATCTGTATCTATATTATAATAACTTACACATGTTCACTAGGGAAACACTGATGGAAATTTAACACACTCTATTATGCTGATGTGTTCATATCAACAAAGACAGTTATGAATATTCAGACAGGATCTATTTAAAAAGTTAAAAAGGCAACGGGTTCAAACTTCAGTTAGTTTCTACATTAGTTATAAATGCACCTTACCTAATGGTCAGTTTCACAGGCTCAGGTGACCCATTGACATTGACCAGGAACTCTTCTTCAAAGTTTCCCAGGATGGTAGAACTGAAGGAGATCTGGATAGCTTGGACTCCACTTGGTTCAATTATGCCTTCCTTGGGACAGAAAACAAAGCAGGCCCCCAAAGCTGAAGTTGGAGGGTTCACGTTGAAGAGAGCATCGATGCTGCCTTTGTTGTACAGTATTGCCTATATCAATAAAAGGCAAGAATGTGAAGGTCAATGGGCCTCTGACTTATTTTCATATAAGCATGTGTCTGTACTGTTTAACAGCAACAAAGGGAAAGTTGCAGGAATTAGAACCAAAGAACACTCAGGGACAAATGAACAGTCTGATGCCTTGAGTGTTCAAAGATAGAACTCCCAAGCCAGAAAGTAATTTTACATTTTTAGTCTCCTCTTTAAAATGAAATTGGTTATATATATTATGCTTGTGCTATAAAGACTGATCTTAATCACATATACTGATGAAGAACCTTAAAATACCCCCTTTTTTTTGCTACTCTCTATAAAGTAACCAAGGGAAAGTAAGTATTTCTCTTATATGCATGAGAAGGCTGAGGTTAAGCAGCATACTTAAAAATAAAAAGCAAGTTTGAATAGCAGAGTGAGAATTACCTAAACCTATGTTTATAATGTAGCTTGAAGAATGTAAATGAGACATCATTGTGGATCCCAGATGACAAGGGTTCTCTTTGTTGTGCTATCAGATTTCATCCTATTGAGATACTTTCATCTCAAATTCTACTGGATGGACGATTGCTTTGAGATTCTTATGCAAGCAACTGTTTTACTATAGAAAAGTTGTATTCCTATATGCTAGTGTTCTGGAAGCGTATTATTACCCATATGTGGTTGTGCACTGGGTTTCGTGTGTGCATGTAAAGAGCTCATGCCTGAGCTCCTTCATGCACACTCATGACATTTGGCATCCTACATGGCAGGCCTCAGTCTACTGTCCCTACAATTCTTGGGCATGAACCTTGACTACAGCCATGTTGTTCTATCCTGGCTTCCAAAGACACCACCTCTGATCCTTGCCAATGCTGTCCTTACACCTAGAGGGTGAACAGCATGTTTTCCTGATTTATATAGGAAACAGCCTCAACCTACACCTAAGGCTTTGGAGGACAAAGAGCATAAGAGATCTTGAAGAAACTTTCAGAAGGTTAGCAGGCAAATGTGAGGTATGTCAGGAACCCAGAAGCTGAGGGAGGAGGATTCCCAGATGAAGTCAGATGCAGACAGAGGTCAGGAGAGTAAGTTCAGAGCAAAGGTTATAGATTTATTATTTTTATTTAGAGATTATTGTCATCCCTGACCTTGAGGAAGAGAGTAATCCCAGTGGGGCATGATTGCAGAATCCAGAGGACAAATGTTTAGGGGATTGAGTGGGTGCACAGGAAATAGTGGCTATTTTAGATTCATGTTTTGAGAAGATGAGTGGTGAAAGGTGAGAATGGGAGTGGCAAGGCTGTGGGAGGTACTGCAGAGGAGAAAGCATATTTATAATAAATGAGATAATGCATATTTAGTGCTCAGCCTAGAGGAAGCACTCGCCAAAGTGCTGCCTGTTGTTGTTGTAAGAGAAGAGACCTTGGTAACTAAGGGAATGGGGTCTGAGTGGATGCAGAGGAGGATGAGTTCAGGGGCTCAGGTTGCAGGGAACAGGGCATCCAGAACATATGATGGAGAGAAAGAGTCGGCAGCAGAGGCAGAGCAGAGGAAGACAGCCTCTTCTGCAAGAGAAGATGGACAATGCACCAAAATAGAAGCATAAATAATTGCTGCTTGCTATTTTATTCATCTTTTTTGTTTCTTCCCCATCTTCCTCATTCTAAGCTCCCTGGTAGTAAGAACCAGGCTTCACCCTTCATTCCATTTAAAGAGACCATGTAGAAAAGTGATTATGGCCAGCGACTCTGCAGCCAAACTGCCTGGGTTCAAATCTCAGCTTTGCCATTGACTTACTAGCTCGGTAACCTTGGACAATGTACTTAGTTTCTCTGTGTTCCAGTTTCCCCATCTTTAAAATGTAAGTACTACTAACTTCTCATGTTGCTGTAAAATTAAATTTATTAATTTATGAAATTTTTAGAATAGTACTTGGCAAATAGTGCTTAAAAATGACAGAGACTGTTGATATGTTTTTGTTTGTTTGTTTTTTGTTTTTTAAGACATAGGGTCTGGCTCTGTTGTCCAGGCTGGAGTGCAGTGGTGCATCACAGCTCACTGTACCCTTGAACTCCTAGGCTCAAGTGATCGTCTCACCTCTGCCTTCTGAGTAGCTGGGGCTATAGGTATGTGCCATCAGCCCAACTAATTTTTGTGGGTTTTTTTTGTAGAGATGGGGTCTTACTGTATTGCCCATGCTGGTCTCGAACTCCTTAGCTCAAGTGATCCTTCAACCTCAGCCTCCCAAAGCACTGGGATTACAGATGTGAGACACCACACATAGTCAGTGACTGCTATTTATATCCTCAGTGCCAAACAGGATGGGTTTAAATTTTACCTGTGCTTAAGAAGTGACTAATACGTATAGTGGTAACATGAAGGCAAATTGAAGGCATTAGTGGTAACTTGGAGGACCTTGTTCTTTTCTTTCAGAAGATGCATGGATTGCCTTTTAGTTTTTTTGGTTAGCAGAAACATTTTGCCCATATTTTCTGTATGGTGAGCATTCCTCCATTTTTAAGAATATGACATCATTCTTCTCCTCCTGACAAACAAGCACCCACTTACGAATACAGAAACCAGCAATAGTTTTGGGACACAATTCAGAGGCCTTTTGATTACTGATAATACTCTTTCCTTGAGGTCTAGCTCCTTGGAGAGAAGAAAATTTATAATCAAACTTTGCCTCTCATTTGTTTTCCTTCTTAATTACACTGGGGAATAGTGTATACTCTTGGGGTTATGGTTTATTCTTTATGTATCTGCTATGCTCAGCAATGACTAAGGGCAATAGCTAGTTATTCAAATTTGTCTCAAGTAGGTAATGCAATAAATTGAAAGAGAGATGCAATGAAGCATCAGCATTAAATACGCAGAGTGCAAAATATTCCCATAAGAAGCATCTTACCGTGTCCTTCTCTGCCACTGCACAGCTCTCCAAACTGTCCAATCTGATGCATCACCTCATTTAACACTTATTTAACTGGCTGTGGTTTGTTTTACTATTAAAATTAGGGAGGGTGGGAAGTGGTGGCCTCGAGCACACTTCCACTAAATTTACATTCAGGGAAACCCTATCCATTTTGCATCAGAATTAAAGGTTCTTTTCTGATGTGGCACTCGTAAGTTCAGTCTGTAAGATGTAAAGGAAATTCACACTGGATAAACTGCAGACAGAATATCAGTTTAATGAGAGCTACTGGACTTTTTTTCCTTCTCCCCTAAGTGACCTCACAAGTGCAATCCAGGACAGTGTGGGATATAGCTGTGTCACTTGTCATTTCATGACAGCCATGTGACTGATTTCTTCATTTACACTGTGTTCCTATGCATAGTCCATCTCACTGTGACATTAACATCTCTGTTTACCTTCTGCATCATCCCATTTAGGCCACAGTTACCTTGTGAATGTGGGAGACACAGGGCACTGTCCCCACACCAGGTTAGGCTGGGCTAAGAGCCAAGTGGGTTGGAGGCTAGGTTTACCCAAGGTGAGAGGGTGGGATGCTGAGAACCTGAAGGGCTGAGAGGCCAGCAAAGGCCTTCTCTTCCCAGAACAGGAGAGACAGCCCTAGTCCCCCAGGACTCACTAACATTATATGCTGCAGGACCCTGCCAAGTTACTTAACTCCCCTGGCATTCAGGTTGCCATTCCTTGAATGCATTTCCTCTTTTTCTGTGCATACAGCTAATGGAATATGAATGTAAGTGAAATGCGCTACCATCTATAAAAATATCATATACATTCTCCCATGCCCTTTCCCCTTCCGCATCTTGAAGACCACGTGGTAGGGGTGGCCAAGCATGAAATGTTCCAGCTTCTCTGCTGGAAGAGAGCACCTGCTCACTAGAAACCTTTGTTTTGGACTTTATGTAAGGTATAAAAGAAGCTTCTAGAATATTTGAGACATTATGTATTTTTGTATTTATTTGTTACAATATCTAGCACTACCTTAACTTCTCTAAGCCTCAGTTTACCCAGCTACAAAATGGAAATAGTTAATTGTACCTCACAAATAGTTCTCACAAATAGGGTTTTATTGTTTGGGGGTGGTTTTTGTTTTTTGTTTTTTGTTCAACACAGAATCTCACTCTGTTGCCCAGGCTGGACTGCAGTGGCGTGATCTTGGCTCACTGCAACCTCCACCTCCTGAGTTCAAGTGATTCTCCTGCCTCAGTCTTCCAAGTAGTTGGGATTACAGGTGCCCGCCAACACACCCAGATAATTTTTGTATTTTTAGTAGCAATTGAGTTTCACCACATTGGCCAAGCTGGCCTTGAATTCCTGACCTCAAGTGATCCACCACCTTGGTCTCCCAAAGTGCTAGGATACAAATCGGGTTTTTGTGAGAACTAAATGAACGAGTGAATGTGAAAGCACTAGCACTGTGCTCAACACACATTAAGGGAGATGTTGTGTATGATATTAACCACTACACGATCTACATTTCTCATATGCAAAATAGATGTAATAAAGCCTAACTTTCACAATTTGGTAAGGATTAGAAATCACACACACACACACACATAGACACATAGATATGCACACACAATAAAGTATGAACCTGACATCTATTTGTCACTCATTAAATAATTGCTTTGAATACCTCTATAAAAATACAAACATATACAATGAAGGAATCTTTCCAAAATGAAGTTTCAAGCGTTACAGTCTGACACAGTGTAAAAAATATGCCCTAGATACAAATTTAGTGATGGTGAAACACTGAAGTAAACACTGATCCTGAAGAACTCATGCAGACATCCTGTAAAATTTCATTTTCTAATTAATTGGAAAGATAAAGCAGGAAAGTCTCTTCCAGAAACTATTATTGGTTTTTAAAACATAGATTGGAGACCAGTGCATTAAGAGAAAATTCTGAAGTGTGAAAAGAGCTATGCTCATTAGGACGTTCTAGAAAATGTAAAAGGTTCTCCATCCTCTGATCTGTGGAATTTGTGTTGTCAGAGAACAAGCACTAAACAGATGGGGAGATGTATTTGTGGGTTTTCCCTTTGCAATCTACAAAATGATGAGGATAAAACCATTTAAACTATGGCTCTGTTGCTTTTTAGCTTTTACTAAAGTGAGGGAGGGCTAATGAAGATAAAAAGTTGTTTCCCTCACGATGGCCAGGCAAGAGGAGGAAGAATCTGAGCGCTCCGGGGTCTCAACAAGGATGAGTAATGGCGAATGAATGTGATTGCACACACTTTCTGTCAAATAAAACACATAAGAGACAACAAACCCAAAAAGCCAAGTACTGTTTGAAGTCTCAGCGAAAAACTCTAGTGCTTACCTCATAACAATGTACAGATCCGGTGAAAACTTTCCCAATATCCAGCAATTCAAAGTTGAAGTGAATCTTAGGTCCCATGCCTTCCCCTTTGATTCGGAGGGGCAGACGGATTTCTCGGCCTAGAAAAACAATTCTGACTTTATCATCCAAATGGTGCTTCATTTACCCCAAATCATGTTCCCTCATGTACGTTACCAATATAAATAACCAAAATTATTAAATAGCTCCCTGCACTGCACCGAGGGAACTGCAATTTAATGCTGAAGATTCACCCTATCTGGGAGCCAATCATAATCCTGAATGCCAAAATCCTGACTGCTGAAATTGTGAAAGATATAATTCTGGAAAAACAAAAGACATTTTTACAATACATTTATTTACATTTTAAAGAAGGATTTACTTGAGAAACATATAAAACACAACAGAATACTTCAAAGGCCACTTTATGCAATAAAATAGGCAACAAAATACATATTTTTGCAAGCATAGACACAAGTAGACTAACAACAGTCATGTGGGTATAACAGTTATGAGCACATAAACTGTATTTACAAAGGAACAGGTGAAAAAGGACAATATACAAATGCATGTCATTAGGATTGGTAACTGCAGGCACCCAGCTTTATAACTGTGATCACCTGATATACCATATAAACAACCTAAGTCTTTTGAAAAGATAGATAAAAAACCATGGTGAGTCACCCCTACTTAGGCAGTTTCCCAAAGAGCTGAGATCTCCAGAAACTTTATCTCTCACAAATTCAGATGTACAAAAAGAATATCTCTTCATGTATTGAGGAAGTGTCTGCATTTTTACGCACACACACAATACTTACGCACAAAGACAAGTCATGATAATGCACTTTCATGGAGTCAAATTTCTAATGTCCAAGGCAGCAGAGGAAAAGTCTGTCCCAGCTATCAGAGACAAACCAATGTGCCTTCTGTATTTGTTCTCTCCCAAGTCCCTGGCTGGTTTGGATGGGGCCTGTCAACACTGAGGGCAGATTTTTCCCATAAAGTCCACTCAGACTTACACACAAATCTCCTCTGGAAACACTCTCACAGATAAACTCAAAATTATGCTCTATCAGGTTTCCAACAATTTTTACTGGTCAAGTTGACATCTAAACTTAAGACCACAAGCCCACGCCTTGTCAACCTCGCACCCATGTGTTAAACCATACTAAATTTCCCAATACAGAAACAGAGTAACTGTTCCACCTAACATGGTACAATCAGCATAATGCAACTATCCCATGTGCAACTGAAAACACACTAACCCCTTCCCCAGAATTTGGTTTTCAGGATTTCAACATTTGGGATTTTAATCTTTCAGGACTGTGATTTTTGGGATTTTAGACACCAGGGATGTTAGACTTTAGGGATTTTGATCCTTAGGGGTTTTGATCTTTTGGGAACTCAAGATTCAAGATTATGGCATTTTGAATTGTGTTGTTTGGTATTGTGATCCAAACATTTTAAGAAAATAAGAATACTGCTAGTTTCTTATCTTTAGGGAGCAGACTGTATTGCAATTTAGGCTTACATTTTAGCAGGAAAAAAATTTAAAAATTTTAACCCAATTCTTAACATTATTTCAAAGTTTCTTACAAAGAAAAGTAATTCTAAATCAGAGAAGGGTGACCATTGATGCTTCTTAGAAAATGAGAGCCAATGTGGGGCTCCAAGCGACATTATTCACCTAGATCTTCCTTAGATTTAGGAAGATCCAGAATATTAGGGATCTGAGTCTAGGGGTCTTACCTGATGCTTACTTTTGCTGAATTTCTTCCATGTAGAGGTAATGAAATGCACTTAACAATATCCGTTATAACACATCTACAGTGAACCCACGGTCAATACAGAGCACACAACCTTTGAAGTACTGACTGGTTTTGTTCCCCCTTTTAAAAATGAAACTATCTTTGTTCGATAATACATGATCATTACAAAATTTAAAGAGAATATGAATAAAATTATCTTATAATTGCACCATCCAAAGATAACTACTGTTAATATGTTGGTGCCTATCTTTTTATATTTAATTGTATCACAATACTGCTAATGCAAATGGGAATGCATACTATGTTATTTTGCAACCTGCTTTTTTTCATTTAATAATACCTTTGGAACATTTTAACATATCATTAACATATCATATCTAAAGATCTACCTTATTCTTCTTAATGGTTATGTGGTCCACTGTTGGGAGGCAAATACTTCTAAAACTTTTATTGGACATTTAAGTGGCTTCCAACCTTTCATTACAATTTGTAGTGTAACTACTACCATCAAACATGTATCTGTGAACAATTTTTCCATATTTTCTTCCAGCACTTTGAAGATATTATAGCATTCCACTGTTTCTGTTGAGAAGTCAGCTCATAGTCTTATTGCTCATTTGAAACAATCTATCTTGTCTTCTGATAGATTTAATTTTTATGCACACATATTGATTTTTATCTTTAGCTTTCAGTGATTTTACTATAATGTTCCTAGGCATGGTTGCATTTATCCTTTTGGGGACTTGTAGCACTTATTGAATATGCGAATAAATGTCTTTCATCAATTCTGAAAAATTTTCAGTCATTATCTTTTCAAGTATTGTTTCTTCTCCACTTTTCACCTCTCTGTCTTTTCTGTGTATGTGTGTGTTCTTTTTCTATATTTTGTCTCTGCATGCTTCAGTATTTTCAGATATTTTATTTGATTTATCTAATTTCCAGTTTACAAAATCTATCTCTGGCTATACCTAACAAGCAGTTAAATTCATCCACTGAGTTTTTAATTTGTTATTATAACTTCTCAGTTCTAGACTTTTCATTAGAGCGTTTCTAGTTTTCAGATCTCTGCTTAATTTTGATAAAAACGTTTTTAAAATCTGTGTCTGAAAATTCTTTTATCTGGTTCTCCTGGGCTTGTTTCTATTGTTTACTCTGGTTTTCTATCAGATTGTCTTACCTCCTCATGTGCTTGGTCATTTTTTGATTGAGTGCTGATCAGTATATATAAAAATTATAGACATAATTTAAAGCCATAAGAAGATATCTCCCTCCGGCTTCTAGCTGGTGACTGGGGGGCATTAGTAATCCTAGACAACCTAATTTAGCTGTTCTCAGCTAAGGTTTTGTGAGAGAATTAAGCTCTGCAGCAAATCATTTGAGTGATTATTTTCTCAACTCTCCCAAGAAGGGTAGGTATAACAGAGATAAATTAATTCCTCATAAACAATAGATATCTTAGAACACTAGGGATCAATTATCTTCTGGATCTCAAGTGGAAAACTGTTTGAAATTAAGCCAATAACTGAATAATTATTCAAAGCTGAACTTCAGTCTCTTTGCTGAACTTCAGTCTCTTTGAGGACTGGCCCATTTCTAATTCACTGGGTCCTACTCTAAAGCCTGGTGGATTAGATTACTAGGGCCTTTCCTCCTGGGACATACCATGGACTTTTGTTTTCTTCTTTAACCTTACTTAACTTGTTAGCCTCTCTGTAGTTTTACCAAAAGGCAGTGTCTTTAAGGATAAAGTGGCCCCCAAAGTCTGATGGTCTTGATTTCCTTCTTTTGGATCTTGGCCCATGTTCTGGCAGTTCTCTCTTGCCTTAAAAAACAGATTTAAAAAAAATTTTTGCCTTGCTTTCCTAGGTGTTCTTAGAGAGAGAGTTAATTCAAATTACCCAGCTGATCATTTATGAAAGATTTCCAGAACAAAGGGATGCACATCTGACATTGTGATAGCTATAGCCATACTGCCCTCAAGGATAGTGCTAATTCCACACAAACATCTGTAGTATTTAAGGGTTCCTTCTCTCCACATTCTCTCCAGCAGTGGGGATATCACCACTTTGGAAATCTTTGATAGTTCTATGGTTTTCCTTAAATGTATATCATATAATTTCAAGTTCTCTAAGGAAAGAGGATATATTTGCTCTGTATGGACATTTTGAATGTTCAAAATACTTTTAATGCTTTGTTGATGTAGTTTTCAGTATTACAGAAAGTACGCTTAGAACAGCCAAGTGATATTTCTAATTTATTATCATCATTTTAATGCCTTGTGACATTTTATGTTCCACCGTCTTCTGTTGCTGTTTAGCTTTTGTATCTTTAATGCTTTTTCCCCATGAATGTCCTTTAAAGACAGAATACTTGTCCTTGTGTTCCTTCTAGTGCTTGGCAACATAGTGGTCATTCGACAAGCATTACTTTGATTACAAGAAGCAAAAGCCATACTTGGGATGACTGATTTATTCAAAGGGTTCCCCTGCTCCATCCGATCCCTGGAAAAGACGTTCCTCTAAAGATCAGGTGTTAGTGGTGGCAATACTCTAGACTATAAATAAAACTTTCAAAGGGCCCAAATGGTGTTACTCTACTCTATTATTTTTGAGGTCTAGACTATTGGGAATAATGTACACTCTTTGGTCAAGAGAAAAGCATTTTGATTGAGATCCAACTTTCAGAATGGCAAAGAAAGAGAATTGCAAATATATCATGCAATAAACTGCAGGACTATTTATAACTGTCATGCCTAAAACTTTCTCCATCTGTTACCTTGACTGCCTTTCTTTAAAAACAAGGAGATGTGTTGTAATAAAGCAGTGAGCCAATGTTTATTTGGTACTTATTAATTACTTCAAAGGAGTTTGTCTTATTTGTAGCTAGCCACTTCCCTCACCCAGAACAGGAGTACAAGTAATGCTCAGCCTTGAGTTTCTAAGTGATAGTCTAAATTTTAGGGTCACATTACAAATGCTACATTTCCACAAGATTTTCTAAGCAGATATTTTTCTTGTCTTGGCAAAAGGCAGCAAGAGATACAAGCATGGAGGAACTAGTAAACTTTAAGGGCAGACTCCTTATTAAAAGACCAAAATATTTTAAAACATAGAGCAATTCTCATCTATGACTGTAGTGTTCTGATTTCACACATGAGAAATAGGGAGATGCACTACAGAACCCCTTTAATAATCCTGAAGCCCCAAATGCAACAGATCCCATTGCATTACGTACGAGAAAATGCAAACTGTGGGCTTTCAAAAACTATCCATCTGCTATGGTCTGAATGTTAGTGTCCCCGGAACCCCAAATTCATATGTTGAAATCTTAACTCCCAAGATGATGGTGTTAAGACATGAGGCCTTTAGGAGGTGATATGATCATGAGGGTGTAGCCCTCAAGAATGGGATTAGTGCCCTTACAAAAGCTACCCCAGCAAGTTGGTCTGCCCCTTCCACCATCTGCTGGTGCCTTAATCTTGGATTCTCCAGCCTCCAGAATTGTGTGGAATAAATTTCTGTTTTTCATAAACCACTGAGTCTATGGCATTTTATTATAGCAGCCTGAACGGACTAAAATACCATCTAAGATATCCTAGATGTTCCAGTATTATACTTGACTTCCATTCCTGTGCAGTAAGAAAAAACTCAGAGGAAAAAAAGTATAAATAGAAGAATAAACGGCCATTATTTACTCATAGTAAGACTGTCAACCTGGAAAAAAAGAATATATAAATAAATTTTAAAATTAATAAGAGAGGGACTGTGTATGATGGCTCATGCCTGTAATCCTAGTGCTTTGAGAGGACAAGGTAGGGGGATCAATTGAGGCCAGGAGTTCAAGATCAGCCTGGGCAACATAGCAAGACCTCGTCTCTACAACTTTTTAAAAAAAATTAGCCAGGCTACTCGGGAGGCTGAGGCAGGAGAATGGTGTAAACCCGGGAGGCGGAGCTTGCAGTGAGCTGAGATCGCCACTGCACTCCAGCCTGGGCGACAGAGCGAGACTCCGTCTCAAAAAAAAAAAAAAAAAAAAATTAGCCAGGCATCATGGAGTGAGCCTGTAGTCCCAGCTACTTGGGAGGCTGAGGCAAGAGGATCACTTGAGCCCAGGAGTTCAAGGCTGCAGTGAGCTATGATCACACCACTTGCACTCCAGCCTGGGCAACACAGCAAGAAGCTGTCTCAAAAAATAAATAAAACAAAATAAACAAGAGAGTAAGATTCAGGATTAGCAAACATCTACAAAGGTCAACTGTATTTCTATATCCAGCAACAGTCAGCAAAATTTAGTTTTCAAGATTCTATTTTAATAGCAACAAAATATAAAGTACGTAAAAATAAATCAACAAAATATACTTGAAACCTTCAAAGCAAAAGTTGTAAGACTTTATGGAAAGACATTAACAAGGATTTAAATAAATGAATGAATAAATAGAGAACTAGACTATATTCTTGGAAAGGAAGATTCAATGTCACCGAGAGTGTCCATTTTCTCCCAACAGATTTATATCTATAAATTCAATGTATTGCTAAACAAAACGCCAGCAGGCAGAATTTGGTGGAGTGTAGTGGGTTGATTTCAAAATTTAAATGGAAAATCAAAGGGCCAATAAATAGAAGACATGCTGAAAGAAGAATAAGTTGGGAGAACTTGCCCTTTCATAAACTCAGATCTAGTGGAAAGCTATTATAATTAAGATAGTGTGGTACTGGGGCAGAAAGTGCAAAATGACAAAGGAAACAGAAGAGAAAACACAGAATAGATGCACAAATACATGTGAATTTGATTTATATCAGAGCAGGTGTTGAGTATCAGCGAGGAAAGATGACTACATAGTGCACACACTGTAGGGAGCTACATCAGTTGATATCCACGTGAGATCTGTGGTAGGCTGAATAATGGCCCCCAAAGATGTTTACATTCTCACTCCTGAATCTAAATATTGCCCTATATGGCAAAAGGGTGAATGTTGTCTTATATGTCAAAAGAGGTAATTAAATTAATAATTTAGACAGGGGGAGATTATCCTGGATTATCTTGGTGGGACCTAATATAATCACAAATGTCCTTGAGAGGAAAGCAGAGGGAAACTCGACACAGAAGATGAAAAGACAACGCAATGATGCAAGCAGATTAGAGTGATGCAACCACAAGCCATGGAATGCTGGCAGCTTTAAGAGCTGGAAAAGGTAGGGAACAAATTTTTCCCAGGAATCTCCAAAAGGAACCAGCACTGTTGACACCTGATTTTAGCTCAGTGAAACTGATTTCAGACTTCTGAATTCCAGAACTGTAAGAGAATAAATGTGTGTGGTTTAAAGTCACTAAGTTACTCATAACTTGTTTCAGCAGCAATAAGAAATTAACAGAGTCCCACCCATCTGCTCTACACAAAAGTCAACTGAAGTTGGATCAATGTGACAGTAAACTACAAAACTTTTTAGAAAGCAATACAGAATGATCTCTTTACCAACTTGGTGTAGAGAAAGGGATTTTAGCAATACAAAGTGAGCAAATTATAAAATAAAAGATATCAAATGCAATTGCATTAAAACTCTTGTTCACTAAAATCACCTTAATGAGAGTGAACAGATAAGACACAAAAACTGGGAGAAGATATTTGCAGGACATATCAAGCCAGTTACATCCCAAATACATCAAGAGCCCCTATGAATTAACAATATGAAGACAACACAATAGAAAAATGGGCAAAGGCCAAATAGGAATTTCACAGGAGATGAAACACAAATGGCCAGTCAATATAACATGCTATTTTCATCAATATAATGAAATTCATAATTGCAGAAATGTTAATCAAAGCCACAGTGAGATTCCACTTCACACCTAGCGGAGGAGCAAAATTTTAAAAGTTGATCAATACTAAGAGTAGTCAAGGTTATGGAGTAAGGTTATAGGCACATCTCCTGCAGGTAGGAAAGTAGACTAGCACAACCCCTTTGGAGAAGTCTGATTACCTAGTAAACCTTAGTGTGTACATCCTGTATGTCCTGGAGTTGCCACTCCTGGGGATATATCCTAGGAAAATTTGGCACCATGTACCTGAAAACATGTTCAAGAATGTTCATAAGAGCATTATTCTCAATAGCATAACAGCATTAAGTCAGAAACAACATGAATGTCCAACTGGAGAGGAATTTTTACATATTCAAATAATAGAATATTAACTGTTAAACTATAGCCTCATGCATGACATGAGTGAATCTCAGAAAAACAAATATAGTATGATAATATTTATGTAAAGTTTAAAACATGCAAAAACAAGTTATATATTGCTATGGGTTATACCCACATATGGCTAAAAAGCAGTATGAAGAAAAGCAAGGAAATGATTGACCACACAAAATTTTAAATGGATAGTTACCTATATGCAGGAAAGAGAAGGACACAGATAGATCTTCTAAGATATGGTAAAGTCCCATTTCTTAACGTGGGTGACAGGTTCATGGTTGTTTATCTTACTATTATTCCTTATACCTTACCTATATAATACAAATATTATTTTGTATAATTTTAATATAAATTTTAAAAACACAAAACAAAACTTGCTGAAATGTTAACTAATACATTTTGTTGTATGTTTGTGTGCACAAAATTGTTTATTATACGGGTATTTCTTGGAACCCCGAAGCTCATTATCAGAATTTTCACATTCAATAATAATATGATTTAAGTTGTTTTACCTAAATTCACTATCTAAATGAAAATAATATTATAATTATGATACGAATGTATGCATGTGCCAGCAAAACCATTTATGTTTGCTTGAGTTTCAGCAGTAAAATGTAGTGTGTGTTATAGCCTGACCTTCAGCTGTTCTGACAAGATAGATTTGTTTCGTACTTCCCTTATTTAAAATGTGTTATGCATTATCAGCTCATCTTCCCACAGTTTCCCTGATGGTTTAGTCTTTCATGGGTCCTGGAGTTTGTTTCTGCCAGGTACTGAGGGCAACCACCAATCAGGGAATGATTTAGATAAAATCTTTAGATCCTAGACTTTTAGAATCTTTAACACTTATTTTATTGTTTGTATTACAGTTCATGTTTACAGCAGTGTAGAAAGAAAATGGAATTCATGTCTAAAATTGTACAATATCTTTACATGCTACAAACCAATACACCCATGTATATACTTACTTATTTAAGCATTATAGAGGTAATTTGAATGTTTTAAATGCCTTGTGTTATACAGGAATCTTTGATGAGTTGTTATATACGTGTTTTAACATGTTTTAGAAAATCTGGACAGAGTTTCCGGATGGGCTGGGAACCTGACTGTTTCTGAGAGTTGTAAGAATGGAATATGGGTTGCACTATTTCAGAGGAACCATGTCTTTATGGGGTAGTGTGATACAGGACAGGGACCAGGACTGTCACAACATAGAATTCAAATCTTGGATTAAGAAGCCCCACAGACAACTCACCTAAATTCTCTAAGCTTCAGCCTTCTCATCTGTAAAATAAATAATTCCAGCCTACCTTACTGAATTATTGAGACACAAATGAGATTAATATGCAAGTGTCTTCGTGTTTATATACAAATGTGTTCATAAAGTATAATGTGAACACAAAATTATTACGTAAATTTGATTTAAGAGAGAGCTGATGTTGAATTTCAGTGAGAAAAGATGGATTATTTAGTGTAAAGAGCTAAAACAGCAGAAATCCACATGAGATCTATGGCAGGCTGAATAATGGCCCCCAAAGATATTCACATCCGCATTCCTGAATCTGTAAATATTACCTCATAAGTCAAAAGATGTGATTAAGAATTTTGAAATGGAGAGATTATTCTGGATTATCTTGATTATGGTAGCTTAAAAATCGCCTTGAATTCTGGTAGTAGGAGTCCTCTGGTTTTACTCTTCCAAAGTTGTTTCAACTATTCTAGGTTGTTTGCATTTCCATATGAATTTTAGAATCAGCTTGTTAATTTCTATAAAAAAACCATCTTGGATTTTAATTTTGATTTCAATTAAATCTATAGATGAATTTGGGGAGAAATGGCATTAAGATGTCATTAACATGCTATTGAATAGCCACACTGAATTTACCAATCTATGAACAAGCTATAGTTTTCTATTTGTTTAGGTCTTTCATTTCTCTCATTAATCTTTCATAGTTTTCGGTATATAGGTCTTGTACACTTTTTGTCAAATTTATCTCTAATTATTTTATATTTCTCAACGTTATTGTAAGTGGTACTGCCTTTTAAAATTTCAATCCTCTATATAGATCTCATATCCTGCAACTTTGTACCAGTTACTACACTTACTGTGTAGTCTTTGTTTAAAATGAATATTCTCCAGCATGATCTCCACAGATTTTGATTCAATAAAACATAGATAAAACTCAAGAATCACATTCTTAATGAGTAGCCAGGGGGATTCTGATACAGATTCTCTAAGGACATTACTTTGAGAAGTATATGAAAATTAATAACATTAACTTCTGATGGTATGTCCAAGTTAACTGATACAGTCTATTCTTCCATCCAAAATACAAAAAAAAAAACATTGATTTAAAAATGGCAAATATATATTTGTATTGCTTTTCCAGGTTCAAAATAAAGGAAAGAAAATAACAGGTTCTAGAAATAAAAAGGGAACTCAGCTAGCATAGTAAATTAGTGAGATGACCCAAAGAAGGCCCAGAGATTTGTAGACCAGATACAGGCCTTATGGTTTAGTGGGTCCAGTCATATCCTCACAGAGAGAGGACACAGCCTTGTTCCTATCTGGGAATGGAGAATTAAACTAAGATTCTAGCATAAATCCAGGACCATAGAAAGACTACCTCTTTTCACAAAGGCAACTAGAATAATTCTATTCATTGGTCTAGGGAAGCAGTGATGAAGGCTGTCTTCTACTTAGAATTCTGAATAGGAGGAAGAGCCTCCTATGATAAATCAAAATCCCATGTACACATATGAGATCCAAACTTACACTATCTGATAGGTGCAAGAATCAGAAGCTGAGAAAATAAAAAATCACAGGACCCTTAGCAGAAGAAATAAAAATCTGCTCTGAGGGAATAGTTTCATAATTCGGTACCCCATGCTAAAATTGAGTTCATAATACAAACATTTCAAACCATCTGAAGAAACAATCTAGTAGGAGGAAAATCAGTGATTACTACAAACATGTGAACTGGTACCCTAAGAGTCTGAGGTAATAAAAAACTCTCATATAGCATTCTTAAAAATCTTTGAAGAGATAAATGAAGAAATAGAAACCATAATGAAGGAACAAAATATGAAAATATTCAAACTATATATAACTTATATATATATAAAATAAAAGCCAAGTCAATGAATTAAAAACTGAATAGATGAATACATTGAAGAGTAGATATAGCTGAAGAAAGAATTAGTCAACTAGAAGAAAGATCTTAGGAAAATACCCAGAATGCATCATAGTGAGACCAGGAGATCAGAAATGTGCAAAGAGATATGGTAATTCCACGGGAAATAATATATCTAAAAACATTCCAAAAGGAGAAATTTGAGATAAGAGGAAAACAACACTGGAGAGATGTTGAGTAACATAATATGAGTAATATTCTACATATTCCAATATGTAGAATACTTACTTATTACTCTGAAAACTCAAAATGTTTTCAATGATTGGAGGTGATTTTCTTTTAATAAATCTAATTCAATGTCTATTCTTTAATTCAATTAAGATAAAAATCAGAAGCCCCAAATTATCTTAAAAATTCAAAATTTTCCCTTTTATGATGCACAGAAAACAAATGGACAATGAGGTTTTATCTTAATTGGGTCTCTGAAGGAAGTGGGAGCATCTGGAATCATTTCCACCATGCTGCTTTTCTGCATTTGATTCTGAAGCACCCATTATCAATGTTACCTAGCAATACATTTCACAGTTTAAATTAGAGTGTGTTACTTCTTTTTGAAGTTCCCATATGCTGATCCAAACCAAATGATGTGTAGCTTCCCTTTGCATTTTTTTAAAAAGGTAATCTTCATGATTAAGTTAGGCATTTCCACATTCCATTAGAAAGCCAAAATAGATGAAAGATCAGTTTCGAGAGCCAGATCAAACCATCAGCAAGTCTTTATAAATATCTAGCATACAGATTTAACTACTTCTAAGAAAACAGAATGACTTAAAATGCAGAAAAATTGTTCAGTTTCAGATTAATGGAAAGGCTTTTCATGATGTTATATCTGCCATATTCAGACCTGAGCAAGTCACTTCCCTGCTTAGGGTGCTTCAGTGACTGCCAACTGCACTCAGTAGCAAGTCCAATGTCCTTAGGCTGGCATCCAAGGGCAGCCCTTTATGAATGGATCCTACCTACCACTCCAGCCTTCAGCTTCTTTTTCCTTTCCTCCCCCTCTCTCTCTCTCAATCTCCATGGCAGTCATACGCTAAGAACTTGCAATGCTTTGCCTCTTGATGTTCTTGCTACGTATTTTCACATAATGCTTCTTTATGTATTTTCACAAAATATTTCCCTGCCTTACATGCCCAGCCTTTGTTTGTTTTTGTTTTTACTTGCTTAACAAATACTTCAAGGCTCACTTTCTCTGGAAAGCCTTCCTTGACATCGCAAGCCTGAGCTGTGTACCCTGTATCCGCTTCTATAATATTATTCATTCACTCACTGTGTAGCAGTACACTGTAACTGTTGGACTATGTGTCGGTTTCCTCCACTGAATTCTATGCTCTCTGAGGGCAGGAACTATGCTTTTGTACCTCTTTCTACTCGTGGTTCCTAGATATCAAAAGCTTTCAAAAGAAAAGAGGATTGCAGCTGGAGATGTGAGTTAAATCTCAGGCATCCTCAGAGGCCTCCCCTATGACCAGTAGCCTTCCCTGCTATTTCCTGTCTCTGAACATATATTTACATAATGAAACATTGTACAACAATGAAAATGAAATACAACTAGAGCAAAAGTAGCAACATAGATGAGACATGTAGGCTCATTTCAGGTATGTACATTTCAAAACGGGCATTACTAAATTGTATTGTTTAGAGATACATACATGGGGTAAAAACTATACATGAAAGCAATTGCAACAAAAGCAAAAATTGACAAATGGTATCTAATTAAGCTTAAGAGCTTCTGCACGGCAAAGGAAACTATGGACAGACTAAAGAGACAACCCAAAAAATGGGAAAAAATATTTGTAGACTATGCATCTGACAAAGATTTAATGTCCAGCATCTATAAAGAACTTAAACAAATTTATAAGAAAAAACCAAACAATCCTATTAAGAAGTGGGCAAAAAAACCCATGAACAAATACTTTTCAAAAGAAGCCATATAGGTGGCCAACAAGCATATGAAAAAAGCTCAATATCACTGATCATTAGAGAAATGCAAATCAAAGCCACAATGAGGTATCATCTCATATAGTCAGAATGGCTATTACTAAAAAGTAAAAAAACAAACAAACAAACAAAAAAAACAGATGCTGGTGAGGTTGTAAAGAAAAGGGAACACTTATACACTGTTGGTGAGAGTGCAAATTAGTTCAACCATTATGGAAAGCAGTGTGGTGATTCTTCAAAGAACTAAAAATAGAACTACCATTAGACCCAGCAATACCATTACTGGGTATATACCCAAAAGGATATAAATTGTTCTACCATGAAAACACGCACTTACATGTTCATTGCAGCACTAGTCACAATAGCAAAGACATGGAATCAACTTAAATGCTCATCAACGGTAGACTGGATAAAGAAAATGTGATACATATACATGATGGAATACTACACAGCCATAAAAAAGAATGAGATCATGTCCTTTGCAGGAATGTGGATGAAGCTGGAGGCCATCATCCCTAGCAAACTAATGCAGAAATAGAAAAACAAAATACTGCATATTCTCACTTATAAGTGGGAACTAAATGATGAGAACATACGGACACAAAGAAGGGAACAATAGACACTGGGGCCTAATGGAGGGTGGAGGGTGACAGGAAGAAGAGGATCAGGAAAAATAACTATTGGGTACTAGGCTTAGAACCGGTGTGACAAGACAAAAATCTATACAACATAAACAAACTTGCACATGTACCCTTGAATCTAAAATAAAAGGTAGAATTTTTTAAAAAATCATAAGCAAAAAAACAAAAACAAAAAACAAAAGCAAGGACCTGATGGTCATCAAGAACAGAATGGTAGTGATTTCAGGGGAGGCTGCAGTGAGAGGAGTGTGATTGGGAAGGAACACACTGAGGCTTCTAGGGGCTGAAAATATTCTATTATTGATCTTGGTGGCAATAACATAGTGTTTGCCTTACAATTATTTGTTATAATGTACTGGTATGTGTATAAGTTTCCAATTGTTGCTATAAGAAACTGTCACAAACTTAGTGGCTTACTGTACAAATGTATTATCTGAAAGTTCTGGACATCAAAAGTTCAAAGTGATCTGATTGCTGTACATTATGCATATTGAAACATCACTATGTAACCCATGAATATGTATGGTTATTATTTGTCAATTTAAAAAAATATTTTACAAGATGAAGACACAACTATAAACAAAGTCCACGGTGGGTCTCACTGGGCTAAAATCAATGTATTCGCAGGGCTATATTCCTTCCTGGAGACTCTGGGGTGGGAGGAATTCATTTTCTTACCTTTTCCAGGTTCTGGAGGCTCCCTGAATTCCTTACTTTGTCCATCTTTACTGCCTGGAAATGACTGGTTGAGACTTTCTCGTATCACAGCCCTCTGACACTGAGACCAATCCTTCTGCCTACTTCTTCGGCATTTATGGACCCTTGTGATTATACTGAGCCACCAACATGATGCAGGATAGTCTCCCTAACTTAAAGTCAGCTCATTGGTAACTTTAATTCCACCTGCTGCCTTGATTCCTCTTTGCCATTTAATGTAACATGTCCACAGATACTGGGGGTTCGGACTTGGACATCTTTGGGAGGTCACTTCTGTGCTTCCCACTAAATGTATTATGTAATTTCTGAATCTGTATTCTATTCAATAATGCCACAAAGTCAAACATTAAATTGTGGTATATAAATACAAAGGATTCCGATGCAATCATGAAAAGAATGAAATATTTTATTTAGTGTTATGTATAATCTGGGAAATATTTTAAAAGCAATGTTAAAACCATTATGTAAAGTATACTGTCGTTTATGCAAAACGACATGAGGAGGAAAGCTTTATTTATATGTATTTTCTTCCACATGCCACATATATCTTAAAGCAAAGCAAAACAAAACAAAACAAGGGAAGGAGCATTTTTATCTATCTAACAAGTATTTCTTAGTGACCTAAGACCAACAGGTTTTACCAACTCGTTGAAGATAATAGTAAGGAATCATCGTCAGCTCTTGAAAAGACACAGAGAATTGCACAGAATTTACAGGGAAGATAATATGGAATTACTATGTAAGCGAAGCCCTTCCCTGGCAAGCGTATCTTTTAATAATCCACTAATAAAATAAAGAAGAATGTCATGCAGATGGAAAATTATACTTTTCAGCTTACCCAGGATGTGAATTGTGTGGGAGAATTCAGAATTACAAACGAAACAATAGGGAAATCTCACTTGTTGTGTAATGATTGGGAACCTCCTGGAGAGTAGCCAACCCCTTGGAATAAGGCCAAGCACGACGTCCACAGGGAGCTGCAGATGGGAGGGAGGTCCCACCACCTGTGCCATGGGGGCCACTGGAGCATTTCCAGCCCACGTCTGACACTGCTGTGCTAACATTTCCTCTAGACCCTATTAGGTTGTCCATTGCAGGTGATGCTGGTCTGCAGGATGCAGACAGACTCACATCAATCCAAAAACTCCTAGTCCATTCTGCATTCATTCTGGGGACTTCTGGAGAATTCTACACTCACATGCAAGGGAGAGGTCAAATCAAACCGGGATTCACTCACTCAGTCATTTTTTTCCCAGTTATTTGCTTATTTATTTAATCAACATTTATTGAGTAGCCTTATTTTCTTGATGCTAGCAGCATAAGATATACAGGATGAGTCCTGTATATATGTGTATCAGTTTCAAAAATACATATCAATATATCAATTTCCAAAACAGGCAAAAATATACTATTTTGCTTATGGATGAATATGTAGGTGGTAAAATTATACATGAAAGCAAGAAAACGACTATCATAAAAGTCGAGGTGATGGTTATATCGAGGGAAGGTGAGGGAAACATCATTGGGAGAAGACACACACCTGGGGGAGGTGCAGGGTAGTACAGGCTTGGGCCAGGGAGCCCATCCTTCTGCACATTCTTAGACTGCCTGAGCCTCTTTTACACAGAAAAAAAGTGACTGCATAGACATGGACTGAAAACAGCAGGGTGTGGCAGAACAGGGGAATTTTTGCACTTGAAGGATGCAAATGATGTGCATTCTTGCTGACAGTGCACTCTTATACTCTTCACAAACACATCAGCCATACTTTCCTGGGAAACCTAGATATACAACAGCAGGGGTAAGCAGCACTAGCTACCATCAACATGAAAGCCATTTTCTCATTCTTATATACGAATGAATGACCATGGAACAGAAGGCATTGGAAGGAACCCCATGAATGCATGAAAGACAAACAGCTGACATTATGGGCAATTCGGAGAACGTAAGATCTATTTTTTAAGAAATTAAAATTCAAATGATTACCCCATATTGAGAAGAAGTTGCATCCATAAAAGAACACTTAGTTATGAAACAGGAATACAGAACAAAAGAGGTCTTGAAAATTGAAAATACTATTGCAGAAATGAAAGATTGCTAGGAAGTATTCAGAAAAAACTGAGCTACGTATCTTGCAAACCAATTGGCAAACACTAAATTTCAGTGCTTGACCTTGACTGCAAAAAAGAAAACATTCCAAGTTTTTGATTAACACCCGCTTGTACCTCTGCAAGCGGTACCAAGAAAGTTCCAAAATGGAAAATGCCCTGAAACCACCATGGCAAAATGCTTTCTTGAACCTGTTCAAGACAGGCAAGGAAAGTCTCAACTGCAAAGGGAAACAATTTGAGTCACAGTAATTTGGGTTTGTTGTTTTCATCCATATAAAAGGGAAAACTGCCATTTTAATAACTGAATAGCAGTAAGGTACCAAGCAGACTATTTAAGTTCAGGGCGGTGGCTCTGCACACCAGGAATGACGCCACAGGTGCTGGCCACAGGTCTGCTGGTGGCTGCAGAGAGCTGCAGCTACACAGCATGCACCTGCCATCTTTCTTGATTCATGACATCAGTATTTCTCTAGGCATAGCCTTGAATTATATTTAGTGTCATTTCTTAGTAGTGTTTGATGATTAAAATCTTGTTCTTTGACAACAAATGATCAATCTTCCAGGTCTAACATTGGATTCACAGGTTTTCCAGATGAATAAAATGAAAAAAAAAATGGAGGAAAGAATATCAAAGACACAATAAAATTTCTTTTTTTTTTTTTTGAGACGGAGTCTCGCTCTGTCGCCCGGGGTGGAGTGCAGTGGCCGGATCTCAGCTCACTGCAAGCTCCGCCTCCCGGGTTCACGCCATTCTCCTGCCTCAGCCTCCTGAGTAGCTGGGACTACAGGCGCCCGCCACCACGCCCGGCTAGTTTTTTGTATTTTTTTAGTAGAGACGGGGTTTCACCGTGTTAGCCAGGATGGTCTCGATCTCCTGACCTCGTGATCCGTCCGTCTCGGCCTCCCAAAGTGCTGGGATTACAGGCTTGAGCCACTGCGCCCGGCCAACACAATAAAATTTCTTAGAGCTGAAGTGATGGGAGTCATCAGATTCAAATGGCCCGTAGAAGGCTGAGGAGGATGAATAAGAAAAACCCACTCCTGGACATGACTTCATCACATTTCAGACCCCAAATATGGACAGAAGGCTCCCAAAACATCCAGAGATAAAGAAGAGGCTGTCTATAAAGGAATGGACATTAGATGACCTCAGGCTTTGGAATTTTTACAATCAAGTAGTCACAAGGTCTCCAGTGTTCTGAGGAGAAAGGATTTTGAACCTGGGATCCTATAGTCAGTTAAACTACCAAGTGAGTATGAAGGCAAAATAAGGTATTTTTGGGCATTCAAGGACCAAAGTTTCCAGCTCCATATATTTATATACACATTATATATATATATATCATTTCTAAGGAAGTTACTTGAGCAGACTGAGAATGAAAAGGTGTGACTGAACACATAGAAATAATATTTTAAATTCCTGGATAACAACTATTCGTTCAGGAGGTGACTGACCTGAGTTAAAACAAGAAGCTGATAGGCTCTGATCAGTGTCTTCAAAGAGAAGAAGAGAATGAATTATAAAATTAGATAGGAGTGAAGAAATGAGGAATTAGAAACCACGGGGGGCGGGGGGGGGGCGGGAATCAAAAGCTGTACAAAAGAGTCAGTTAAGAAGTAAACTAAAATGAGGCATAATTGTGAGTAACTGATAAATTGGTAAAGAAAAAATACTTGACATAGACCTTTGAGTGACTAGGAACCAGAGCAGTGAACAAACAGGTTAAAATGTAATCCCAGAACCTATTTGGCTCTTCGATATATAATATTTATGTAAGAAGACTTAACAATGGTTATCAATAATGATTATATAAAATGGAACAGCTCACAGAGGCTAGAGGGAGAAGGCCAGTGGACTGGTCAGGGCTAACCTAATCATAGGCACCAAAATCCTTACATATCAAGAGATAATGTAAAGTTGATGGAAAAAAAAATACAAGTTTAAGTGTATTATTTAAGGCTATAAATAAAGCTCATAAAATAAAATGAAATAATTGGGTTGTCAGGGGCTGAGGTTGGGGGACAGGATTGTCTGCAAAGGAGCATAGGGAACTTTATGGGGTGATCTCAGATACACATTTCTACATCTTGATTTTGGTGGTTACATGACTATTTAGGTTTGTCAAAATTCACAGAACCATGCTGCAAACAATGATGAATTTCACTGCATGTAAATCCTAACTCAATAAACTTAGGAAGGGGAAAACCTAGGAACCGAGAAGTGAACTAAACCCTCATCTTTCACACTGGGGAGTCAAAAGAAATGTACAAAGTTAATAAATCCACCAATTGCAATACAAGCATAGAGCTGGCAAGGGAAACCACCATCACAAGAAACAGCCAAAAGAACTTCTTGGAAGTAGCACTGGTGGCACAGACTACTATTTAGCTTCATAATTTTACTATCTACATGTTTTACTTATTTATTGGCATTGGCATTTAAACACAATTCTGAAACATTTTTAAAATGCAGAAAGGTTTCCAGAGTAGTACAAGAACTTCTATTAAATATCTATCCCATGCCCAGTAATGTCCTTTATAGCAAAGGGCCCAATCCAGGATCACATATTGCACCCAATTACCACATCTCTCTAGTCTCCTTCAACCTGGAACAGTTCTTCAGGATTTCTTGGCTTTCATGACCTTGATTTTTTTTTTTTTTCTTTTGAGACAAAGTCTCACTCTGTCATCCAGGCTGGCATGCCGTGGTGCAATCACAGCTCACTGCAGCCTCAGACTTCTGGGCTCAAGTGATCCTCGCACTTTAGTCTACCAAGTAGTTAGGACTACAGGCATGTGCCACCACACCTGACTACGTTTTTAATTTATTGTAGAGACAGGGTCTCACTATGTTTCCCAGGACCATCCTGAATTCCTGGACTCAAGTTCTCCCACCTCAGCCTCCCAAAGTGCTGAGATTATAGCCGGGAGCCATTGTGCCCGGCCCTCATGACCTTGATATTTTTAAAGATTACAGGCTGGTCATTTTATTTTGTTCTTCAATTTGGGATTGCCTGATGCTTCTTCCTGATTAGATCCAATTATGTATCTTGGCCTTGATGTCATAGATGGGACGCTGTGTTCTCACTGCATCCTGGCGTGTGGTCTGAGAGGTTGATTGCTTACTGGGATAAACTAAGATAGCATCTCCCAGACTTCTTCACTGCAAAGTTAGTTTTCTCCCCTTTATAAAAGCATTTTGAGGAAAGATGTTTTGAAACTATTCCATGCTCCACTTTCACCCATTTTCTTAATATCCATTGATGCTTTTTACCTGAATTGGTTATTGTAATGATGACTGCCAAATGGTACATTAAATGGATTCAAAGATTTCTATTTATTCAATGGATTATAATAATCTATTAGTATTATTATGTTGATTTTTGACTCATTCCATATATGGTCAGTGGGAGTTTCTTTGCTGGCTTCTGTGTCATTTCAACATGTGCCTATCATTCTTTGAGCACTTCCTTACTGTCTAGCAAAGGAGATAATCCCGGCTCATCTTGTTCTTTCCCTACCTTGGTCCTGGAGTTAACCAGTTCCTTTTACTGACGAGTGGCATTTAGAAACCAAGCTTTAGGTGATTGGTGTGCTCACTGCTATAGAGTCTCAAAGCTTCCAAGACTTCTCAATGGACCTAGTTAGGATATACACATAGGCATGTACACATGCATATACACACATTTATATGTATATTTATTTTTATATCTATCCATACATGTCAGTATGAACTCAACAACTCTGAGTTCACATTGACAACTCTAATTCCATTCCAATTTCAAAGGGTTTGGCTTCACCCTCTTTTCCATGTTTGTATCTGCTTCCTCCAAGAGTGAGAAATACTGGCTCCCATCATCCTCAATGTATTGACTTTTCTGCTTGTTTCCTTGTATGTATCAAGTCTCCAGGTTGCCATCTCACCTGTGCACCCTTCTGGTTGCTCTGGCCTCTGCCAGGCTGCCTTCCCATGCCACTTGGAATTATTTTGGTAAAACTTAAAAACAAAAAAATTAGTAACCCAATACTATAAAAGGAATAAAAAAGGAGATTGTGGGAATTTGTCACAAGCAATATTTTTACCGCTCTAACAGTCATGGTCCCTGATACGGTTAGGCTTTGTGTCCCCACCCAAATCTCATCTTGAATTATAATCCCCATAATTCCCACGTGTCAAGGGAAAGACCATGTGGAGGTAACAGAATCATAGGGGCGGTTTCCCCAATGTTGTTTTTGTGATAGGGACTTCTCATGAGATCTCATGGTTTTATAAGGGGCTCTTTCCTCCTTTGCTCAGCACTTCTCCCTCCTGCTGCCTTGTGAAGAAGTTGCCTTGCTTCCTCTTTGTCTTCCACCATGATTATAAGTTTCCTGAGGTCTCCCCAGGCGTGCTGAACTGTGAGTCAGTTAAACCTCTTTCTTTTATCAATTACCCAGTCTCGGGCAGTTATTATCAGCAGTATGAAAATGGACTAATATAGTTTCCATTTTCTCTACACACCACCACAATTGTGAAGTACTTTAAAGTTTGATCTGTTCTAGAAAGAAGTGAGAGGGGCAGAGCTTGGCTCCATAATTCCCCTAATCAATATCGTGCTCTGCCATGCACATGCGCATGCGCGCGCGCACACACATACACACACACACACAGGCACCACACTTTATGCTCTGGGTGCCTGGTTACCTGAGTTTACCACTTGGAGGAGGTCACTACCTGAAATGTCGCAGTAAATGGTCTGTTGATAGAGCCTGGCTTCTAGTGGGTTAAAGTACACAGTGATTTCAGTTGATGAGTTGGGCCAGACATCACCTTCCTGAAAAACATGAAAGAATCATTGAAAAATCATATGACAAAAGAAAGACACTGCTTGTGTAGAGGGAAATTTATAGCACTAAATGCCCACAAGAGAAAGCTGGAAAGATCTAAAATTGACACTCTAACATCACAATTAAAAGAACTGGAGAAGCAAGAGCAAACACATTCAAAAGCTAGCAGAAGGCAAGAAATAACTAAGATCAGAGCAGAACTGAAGGAGATAGAGACACAAAAAACCCTCCAAAAAATCAATGAATCCAGGAGTTGGTTTTTTGAAAA
>NW_016804493.1:6690804-6752686 GCF_001698545.2 Rhinopithecus bieti
GTTGATGGGTGCAGCACACCAACATGGCACAAGATACATATGTAACAAACCTACACGTTATGCACATGTACCCTAGAACTTAAAGTATAATAAAAAAAAAAAAAGAAAGACACTGCTTTTAAATGTTATTATATTATAACTCCATGAAATTTTTTTCATCAAATTATATATGTTTAAGGTATACAACATGTTTTGATATATATTTGCATAGTGAAATGATTACTGCAGTCAAGGAAATGAACACATCTATCTCCTCACATAGTTAACTTAATGTGTTTGTGGTGAGAGCACCTGGTCTGTCTACTCTCTTAGAAAGTGCCCAGCATATCATACATTATTATTACCTATAGTCACCATGCACTACATTAGGTCTCCAGAACTTATAACTACAAGTTTGTACCCTTTGACCAACATCTCCCCATTTCCCCCCCACTCCACCCTCTGATGCCTGGTAACCACCAATCTCTTACCAAACTCTATGAGTTTGACCTTTTTTTAAAGATTTCACACACAAATAAGTGAGATCATGTGGTATTTGTCTTTCTGTGTCTGGCTTATTTCACTTAGCACAATGTCCTCCAGTTTCATCCATGTAGTCACAAGTGGCGGGAACGCCTTCTTAGTAAGAGTGAATAATATTCCATTGTATGTATACACTTCTTTTTTCATTCATCTGTTGCTGGACACTTAGGTTGCTGCCATAGCTTGGCTGTTGTGAATAATGCTGCAATGAACATGGGGGTACCGAGATCTCTTCGAGATCCTGATTTCATTTCCTTTGGGGATATACCCAGATGAGGGATTGTGGGATCACATGACAGTTCTATTTTTGTTTTTTTGAGGAATCTCTATAGTGTTTTCCATAATGTCTGTACCAATCTACATTCCCACCAACAGTGTACAAGGGTTCAATTCCAGGAAACTTAAAGGGAACGTTTTTCTAATAAATACAAGAAAGCATTCTTTCACCCAGCAGATAGTAAACATACTTCTTGAAAACTTATGAGGTGGTACAAATTGGAAACAAACTTCAAAGATAACTTCAGTGAATTTATGAACATATAATGAGTTAGTAAAGGAAACTAGGACATATAAGACATTTTAAAATGTATATTCAGTGACTATTCACTGTCTGCCCAATGTGTTCCCAGTACCAGGGCTTCAGAGAAGCAGAAAGGTATGGGCCGTGACTGCAGGGAACTCATACCTTAGCGGGATGATAAACATGTATACAAACATTTTACAGTATATGTGGTAAGTGCTGTGGCTATATAAATACAGCCCAGAGGGGTCACAGAGGATGAAGTACTTGACTTCCTTGGTGGAGGCACCACGTTCTTAACTTTTGAGGTGATAGCATAAGGAAACATTCTTATTCTATAAAAACATAGCAACGGCCCGAGGTAGAAGAATAGCTCGGTCAAACCCTGCTTCTACTCCAGTGTGGCATTTCTCCCTTTAATTGGAACCACCCAAAAGTCAGAATCAGGAAACCAAGTTTTAAAATGGTAATGCAAAATGCAATGTATCAGAATCTCCTTGTTAGGTATACTTTAATTTTTTTAACTATGTAATCTGCGGCCTCTGCATTAGCTTCTCAAGGCTGTAAAAGGAGATCCTGATAGCACTTGCCTCAAAGGGGTTCCTAAGGTCTGACGAAGTCATGCAGGTCAAACACTTTGCCTCATGCTCAGTCAGAACTCAGTAAATAACTGACTACTATGATCGATGTTATTTTTGCACTACTTAGAAGGACTAAGATGAGTCTTGAAAAGGGGAAAAGATGTGTGTGTTTTTTGTAAAATTTTTGTAAATAGGGCCAAATGAGCATAAATGATCAACACATCCAGAAATCTATAAACAGTCCCGCCAGCTAAATAGAAAACTAAGGAAAGACAACTTGATAAATAATTAGGCTCCAGCTCCAGACAGTCCCTGGTGCATTCTCTATTTGCAGTCTGGCTAGAAATGAACATACTTCTGGAATAAATAATTTCAAAAAGAATAAAATGGTTTAAAATGCAGACATCAAACAAGAGGGGAAAATAAAATCTAGAGTCAATTTGGGTTTATTTATTAACACAATCAGTCTGATCAGTGTACTCTGCAGGCAGTGTCTCTCCTGACTTCAGAATGAGGGAGGCACAAGGGCTTGAGGGGTAGCAGAGAGGGCTGTAAAATCATGTAGGTATGATACCTCGGGCCACTGCTCTATTTTTATAGAATAAGAATGTTTCCTTATGCTGTCACCTCAAAAGTTAAGAACGTGGTGCCTCCACCAAGGAAGTCAAGTACTTCATCCTCTGTGACTCCTCTGGGCTGTATTTATATAGATACAGCACTTACCACATATACTGTAAAATGTTTGTGTACATGTTTATCATCCCACTAAGGTATGAGTTCCCTGCAGTCACGGCCCACATCTTTCTGCTGCTCTAAAGCCCTGGTACTGGGAACACATTGGGTAGACAGTGAACAGTCACTCAATATACTTTTAAAAATGTCTTATACATCCTAGTTTCCATTAGATCTCACATCCCCAGATCAGCCTGTGAGAATGAAGTCTCCCTAAGGGTAGTTGCCATTCTACCCCAACCCAGACCACAGTTAGCCATCCCTGGTTTGGGTAGGGGCAGAACAGCAACTACCCTCAAGGAAACTTCATTCTTCATGGCTCTTATCAGGTGCTCAATAAATATTTGTTGAATCTGCCATATCTACTCAGTTTGCATGTTGTGTAGTCAGTAGCAGACACCTATTCATCTCTGCAACCTACTTCTACCATTTTCTCTTCATCCAGAACCTCAAAAGTCACACAACTGTAGAGCCAAAAGACACCTATGAGATCATATGGGGAACAGAGAAGTCCTGAGCACTTTCATTTATTTCGGCATTTCACTGTGGCGCCTTTCCGAATCTTAAAATAAGTATCTGTTTTCTTCTGATAAATGATAAATACCTGGCCCCTTTTGACTGGTGTTGGGGGTTTTAGTGATATGGAGTGTTGGAAACACTCATGGCTAGATTTGACTAAGGGAGATGAGGCAGCTCAGCCAATAACTGGTGTATCAGTAGGTATCTCATCTCAGGACTACTGAAATCCTGGGCTTCTTACTCACCCGTGACACAAACACATTCCTTTGGTGGGTTTATACTCTGCTCTGTTTGGGTAAACAGAATGGACACAGCTAACCTGCTCCTACACAAATGGATTGACCAAAGGGCCAGGGGCTATCTTAGATCCTGAGGGAACCCAGGCTAGGGAAGTCTCACCAGAATTGTAGGAAGCGGCCCCCACTGGAAATCACATAAGCTCAGTACAAATGGGCAAGTCAAGGGTCTTATGGTTTGAAGTGGACTGGGAATGCTTTCAAAAGTATGATCCCAGCAATCCAGAGTCCATGTGCAGAAGAAGGTAATACACTTCGGTTTCTCTCAGAAACACTCTTGGACTGCCATCATTAAAGAGGTCTGATTAGCAGAACTGGAGGGATGTGAGTGAGTGGGGAGATACACTTCAGAGAGGGGACTGGAATCTCCCCAGGGGAGGGAGCGTTGACATTCAGAAGCCATCAGTGAGAGATCATCCATTATGGAGGCTCCTGGGAGATGGAGAAGCCCTTCTGCTTGGTGGGAAGACCAGCGCAAAGAAATCTGAATCCACAGGGTTCAAACTAAGCAAATGGAGCTGTGGGCTCAGTGCTTACTTATTGTGGGCTGCAGCTGTCTTATTCTGCCTGCGACATCCACTTGTAACTTGCAGCCTTCACTGAGCCCGAGAGATAAAGGAAGGACAAACCCTATGTATTATAAACTCCTCTCCTGGGCTTGGAGCAGGTACTGTGTATCAAGAGGGTTATGTGTATCTGAAAACAGCATGCTCATTCAGTTTCCTCTCACAGAGGGATGCTTCAATGTTATTTCATTTGAAGGAGTTAGGAACATGTAAGATATTTCTACTTTTCAGTTGGGATTTAAGTAAAAGAGAAAGAACTTCTATTTCCTTACAGCAAAAACTCAATATAGCATTTTCTATCAAATAGAAGAGCAAACCTCAGAAATAGGTAATAAGCCTCAACTTCAGGCCCCACTTCCAGTTTCATATATTTGAAAGATTTCATATGACTTATTTAACACTTCTGAAATTAAATTCCATGTCATTTATGTCTCTGAAAAAAAAATCTTTCTTTCTTTACTACTCAGTTCTAATACTTCTGAAAATCAAAATATCCAGAAATTTCCTTCCTGGCTCTGACATCAATATCCCTTCTTCCCAGTTCTACAAAACCTGCCTCATCCCACAGATCTGCGTCCCCCATTCTGCCAGCCTTCTACATGTGACCCCTCTCCCATGACTGCCCATTTTCCTGCTCCAAATGAGAGGCTGAGTACATAGGATTGAATCTGTAAGTGACGATGACCTTGTTTGTTGAAAAGAATTATCAAAATGGCCTTCAGTTCTATTGTAATTATCTTCCTTCTTGGTCTTAATGTTTTCCTTCAGATCCGTAATGAGTAAAGTAATTGCATTTTACTTATTAATAAAGTGACCTGCTAGAAAAAAATCAACTTTAAATTTTCAAGCCTAAAGCTAATTCCCATACTATGATTTCTACCCAAATTATTAAATATCTGTGGACATGGAACTTCATGTTTCCTTCTGGAACAAGAATAAACAACCAAGTGAATCAATGGCCACAGTTCTGAGACTTTCTGAAAACTGTCTATGAACAAACAGCCACTGGTTTGTGATAGATGATAAATATGATCACGAGAAAGGTGTCATTTAAAAGTGCTCACCTTTTAAAAATTATGTCAGCAATACTTAAAGGGGCTCTTTAAAAAACCTCCCTTGAAAATCCTTAAAATCTTTTGAAAATTGCCTTCCTTCCCCTCTATTACACCTCTACCTCCTTTCCTTCGTTTCTCCCTTTCTTCCTCCTTCCTTACTTCCTTTAAAGATTATTTCTTATAAATCTTGCCAAAAAAAAAAAAAAAAAAGTTCAAGAACAGAAACTTACATACATATTTAATTTACCTGGCTTATCTAAAAAGTAGTTTACAATATGACTCAACTTTTACATTTATCAAATAAAATAGTTATGTTCTAGTTCCCAACTTACACTTAGAAGAATGATCCACGTGTTTGCCCACTCAAATGCTATGCTTTCCAATCATACTCTCTAATCTGACAAGAGACAAATGTATTTAACTACAAATCATAATATTCGTAACCACCCACTGAGAGCTCATGTTCCCCCCACTGTGTTAAGTGTTTATACACATTAACTAGCTCAATGATTACCACCTTGTGAAGTAGTATTATCACTTTAAAGATGAGAAAATCAAGACAAAAAGAAGTATCTTACCCAAAGCCAGACCAATAGTAAGTGGCAGAGCTAAGATTCTGTAATATTTTTTTCCCTAACTTCCCTAAACCCACGGCAATTATAAAAAGAGTTAGGCCTCACCTTTTCCACAATATCATAAAAAAAGGCCAGAAGAAACTGAAAAATACTACAATTCAAGCAGGCTTCGTAAGACCTGGTGTTCCTGTCTGGTAAACATAGCACGGCACCCTGCATGCTTGCATCCTTCCAGTCACTTCTGGAAGGTGACACATGGGAGGTTCCTTTGGATGACAAAGTCAACATTAGTACATTGCAGCTCTTGAGAAATGCATGGTAGATCTGTATCAAGCTATCCTGGTGTGGTGAAGGTCAGGGTCCAGTCAGTTCACAGCAGTAGGGGTGAATAATGATGTCAAGAGTAACTATAATAGGTGATGAATTCTACCATGTTTCACCCAAATGGAAATGTTCTTGACCACATAAACAAATATTTTCAGCTAATAGTTTTCCTTAAAATATTAGAAAAAATATCAACATAAAAAATTTCTCTTGGGAAATGAAAACATGCTCCAAAAGCCACATTTCTATCAAAGAATAAGAAAAAAGAACCACAGATTACAGAAGCTATAATCTGTTTCATTACCCTCAATTGCTCATCTAGATCCTTCCAGATCAGTAAGAGAAATCATGGCTCTCTATAAATTCACCCAGGGCAAACAGCAGTTGTCTCAAAGAGAAACAGAAAAATAAACAGAAGCTAAAAAACTGAAGCCAAACTATCCTAGTTATCATTGAGAAAAGTTCGAATTGACACGATACGCAAAGAGATTTTTCTGCTTCATTATTTTCCTGGGACAAGAAACTATGAATCAAGTTAAGTTATGATTCTCAAAATAATGACCATAAAAGTTTCTCAGAGAGGGCTCTAAGATTTCACCTTCTGTCAGAGGAAGCTTCACAAAAGGAGTATTCTATCTTGATCTCACCTCCAAACCAAATACAGTGAAAAGTGCACTGAGGTTCTATAGAGCGGAGATAGTCGTGTGTGATGTTCATGCCTTTCTCTGGAGAGAACAGAACTGTGTCTTGTCTAGCAGGGAAGGTTGTTAGCTTAATTAATGAGCCCTGAGGAACCATGCTGTTTCTAAGGCTTCCCAGGCCTCCTGCCACCTATACTGGTACTCCAATACAACAGCGAATGTACCAAACAAATGGAAAAAGTGTTGCTGAGCATAAGGATCTGAAAGGATGATCCTGATAAACAAAGGCTGATGAGTGGGAAAACCACACTGATGGAGAAGCTGTGACTTGTCAAGGACAGTTGGCTCTCAGCAGATTCCTGTCCTTCTTTCTCCTTTCTGGTTTCCATTTCCAAAGAGTCAGCTTCCACATGTTTGCAATGTGACTCAAGGCTATAATGGTAGGAGAAGTGGAAGGAGTGTGTAGTGAAAAGCTGGGTCTTTCTTCTTTGCTAGCCATCTGGGCTTCCACCCAACCTGGTTCTGCTGAGCTCACATGCTATGCCCACTTGGAAAAAATAAAGTAAACTAAATTTGAGCTGTGCTCTCAAAGTATGAATTGCTAGAACAGCAGGTTTTCTGCAGGCTTAGATGACGACAAAGCATCGTTTACTATTACTTATATGGTAATAAAGAAATTATCAAGTTTCTTTCTCTTTTTAAGGCTTAGTTAAATTAAGCTTAAGCTTCCCTAGGGATACTGGATGAAGTTTTCTTTGATCCAGGAGACACCTGCTAACAGAAGCAGAAATGTTCCCCTGCTCGCTAATGTCCGCCAATCAGCTAGGAGCAGTTTAGGTAAATACCTTTAAATTCTCAGACCTTTCTTTTTGAGAAAATATCAAGGGTTCAGTATTCAGAAAATTGCTGCATCTTCAAAGCATGACCTGAGCCAGCAGCATCAGGGTTCAGATACAAGGACAGCACATTTGTGCTGCCATTCCTCAGAGGACTCCTCGATGCCCATGGAAAGCAAAAGCTTAATTCTCTCTTTCTGCCCTATGATACTCTTGGCCTCTCAATTCTCAGGACTGTTTTTTGTCTTTGAATCTCTCTCTCTCAGGGTACCCAAGAGACCCAAGCAGAAAAAATAACAGAACGAGACTGTCAAAATTCTGTAAAGCCAGAGTCCATCCAATACAAATAGGATATTATATTTCTGAAAGTAGCCAATTCCACTTGATTTTCTGGAAGGCACAAAACATGCATAATAGAACTTCAGCTTTGCAGTTCTTTTCCAAAGGGGGAAAAAACCCATATGGAAGCAGGTGGCTTGAGAATGATCAGTATTCTACAGAACCCATTACCTTCCCTAGGCAAGGAATAAATGGAAAACTTTAGGCTAATGAAAAACTTGACATAAACAATGATAACACACCCCATGCTTTAATGACTAGAAAAACAATTCTTTGGATGCTTCAACAATATAAATAAACTATCAAGTAAAGATTTTAAAAAATTCCTCCCAGCGCTCTGTACTGGACTTTCTTCTGCCTGTGGTCACTCTGTGATATGGGTTGGCTGTGTCCCCACCCAAATCTCAACTTGAATTGTGCTCCCATAATTCCCACATGTTGTGGGAGGACCTGGGGGGAGATAATTGAATCATAGGGGCGGTTTCCCCCATACTGTTCTCATGGTAGTGAATAAGTCTCATGAGATCTGATGGTTTCATAAGAGGAAACCCCTTTCACTTGGTTCTCATTTTTTCTTGTCTGCCACCACGTAAGACATGCCTTTCGCCTTCTGCCATGATTATGAGGCCTCCCCAGCCACGTGGAACTGTGAGTCCATTAAACCTCTTTCCTTTAGAAATTACCCAGTCTCAGATGTGTCTTTATTGCCAGCGTGAGAACAGATTAATATACTCTGGGTCATTACTCTCCCTTTCTCCACCAATGAACACCTCTGGGGTCTCTCAAAAGACAAACTCCCACCTCTGAGCCCTGGAGCAGCTACCAGCCTCTATCTGTTCAGATCACAAGGAAGAGAGGGAAGCAAGGAGGCCTGGTACTGTGCAGTGACATCAGTGCCCAGGATGCCCAAGACTAACTCCTCAAGGCTTGAGCAATGGACCCTACAGCCTTGTTAAATGATGAGCACGATGAGAAGGTGAGGGAAGGGACACAACCTGTGGCCACATGGTTGGCAGGTGGTAAGACAGAGGAAGGACTTGTAGTTCCAGAGGTTTGAGTCTGTCATTCTTCTAACATTGAGTCAAACTGCTTCTCACATGATACTATTCACAAGATTTTATTTAAATTCAATCATCACCTCTTGGCAATTTAGGAACAGGGTCTAATCTCTTGATCTTGAATCTCCTTGCTTTAAATTGAAAGAGCCTCTGAAACAGGAACAATGCTTCCATAAAATAGTTGATATGCAGGGAACACAACCAGGACTAAACTAATCTTTTGTTTTCCCTGATGCATTTGAAGAAGTGAGATAGACAGATATAGGTCTGAGAAAGTAAGCCTATGTTTCTTATTTCTTTCCAGACCTTGAGGTAATAGTTTTAGTTTTTCTTTTTAAGTTTATCTCATTTGAACACAATGTCTTTCCTCAGTGGTCAGAAGCTGAAGAGTCCATGAGGAAGCAAGGCGGTCTCTAAGCCTCTTCATCACCCTTTTCTTTTCTTTTTATTTTTTGAGCAGAGTATCAATTAGAGATTGATTATTAGATTAGCAGGAAACACTGCTTGGTTCCAATCTCCTCTGTTTCTACTGTGAACTCAACTCATATCAACAAGCTAATTAAAAGAAATCACACCCTAAGAAACAACCAATCACTGACGCATAGCTCCACTGTCAGAAATTAAGTAGTAGTCATTTGGCACAACTGACCTGATAGTGATTAAGATTCAGAAGAGACCTTCAGAAGCAAGTGGTGCTGAACCATGCACAGAAGGTGTAGACAAAGATACAAGCCATGACAGGCTCTCAACTGGCCAGCGCGCCTACTGATGCCTTCTCTGTGAAGTCACAGCCTCTCCTCTCTGCAGAGACTCTAAATGTGAGTGCTTGGAGGTCCTCTTCAGCCCTCTGCAATTTCCTTTTTGCTCTGCTCTTAGAGTTTTCATCTGCTTTTCATGGCTTCAATGAAGATCTCCACAGCACACTCACAAATCTTGCTTCCAGTCCTGAATCCCCTTCCACAAATTTTAGTCCTGCATTTGCCAAACTTTTTGGATATCTATAGTCATCTCAAATTCAACATGTTCAGAGCCAAACTCATCATCATTTGTTGATTTACATTTGTTCATTCATTCATTCGTTTATTAGCACTGGCCACAAATGAGGATAAGGACCTCCCTGATCTCAAGAAGCTCAGAGTCTGATTCTAAATTGGAAAGTCAGGACTTGTAGATCTAAAAGGATCAAATTGACTTAACTGCAATACCCTGTTTGTGTACAAGGCAACTGAAGCCAAGGGAGATCAAATGGCTTGTTAAGCTTATATTGCTATTGGCAAAGCTAGCAGGTAAACTCAGGACTCCTGACTTGCTCATTTCTATCAGACACCATAATTCTCCCAATATCTTCAGTACAGCTTTGGAGAAACACAAATGAAATTCCTCACAATGTCTCACCTCACCATCAACAGCCATTTGATCAAAAACCACTTTTGTGTCTTTCTTTTGAACATCTCGGATTTCTGCCATTTCCTTCCTTTCTGACCACCCCTGGGCTTTTCCAGGTCAGCAGCATCCTCATGCATCACCCGACTTTGCCTGCAGAGATGGTCAGTCTCCCTGACCCTTCCTGCACTGGGCATTTCCACTATCTGACCTGCACCACCCATCTCACCCTCTGTCGTGTCCATGTTCCACAGAACATGGACCCCAGTGGATGCCTGTGGAGGGGGGTCTGTGGTCATAGGGAAATGCTGCTTGCACTCCATTGCTTGGAGAGTCACCTTCTCTTGAACAAGTATTTCTTTAAGCTTATTTGACCACAGAACTCCCTCTTTGCAAGGAACGCATATGACCACCCCCTAGAGCATGGTGGGAGATGGCAGCCTGCAGTCTAAAGCACAGTGGGTTGGTCAGGTAGCTCCTTCCCTAATGGTTTGTTTTGGTAATTTTCCCAATTGGAAACATTCTCCAACATTGCTTGAAGTCAAGGGTTCATGCAGGGAAAGAAGGCTGGAGATGTGTGTCGAGGCTGAAACTTCCATCATGTCAGAGGGCTATCCAGGGCTCAAGTGAGCAAAGGGATCTCCACATACAATGGGTTAGATGAAAATGAGGACCAAAAATGTAAAGGTCAAGCCCAGAGACATGGAAAGGTCAGGAAGGAATCACTGGTGCATGCCGCCAGGTGGCTGAGCTGGGCTGAGGCAGGGAAGAGGAGTCAGTCGTGGTAATCTTAGACGTACTGGGCCGAGACTCTTCTAGCTGCACTGGGGATCCAAGCTGATGACTGCTCCTCCTGAGGATGGGCTGCCCTGGGACCACAACATGGCAGTCAGGAGGAGGCTGGGGGTAGGCCACCGGTGGGTCCTGCCCATTTCTATTTCAGAAGCAGGAAGAATAGAATTACCTCAGATACGTTTCTTTGTTTTTGTAATTTTCCCAATTGGAAATGTTCTCTGTCTCCTTTTCCACTTAATTAAATCTTACCCTTCCTCCAATATTCAGTTCAGATCTCATCTCTCCTAAAAATCCTTTCCCAACTCCCTCATCTGAGACTACTGTAGCATTTATTTACCTGAATCAGAAAACCAAAATTTCAACAGTAAAAAGCTCTCTTGGCTCACATTTGTGCCAAGAAGTCTGTGAAACGGTAGAATTTTCCCATTAAATACCTTTAGAAGTAATGTACAAGGTAAGATTATAGTACATTCACAAACAAGAAATGTATTTACATAAAACTTTCAGGAACTATAGTTTTTAAGTAAGGAGATTTAACATCAATAAAGAATTCATTATAACTGATACTGAGTTCTGCTGTTTTGACCAGAATAACTTTGGAAAAACTAGGAAAGTTTCATGTCTTCATTTTCACTTTGCAAAAATTGTCAACCAGCTAATGAATATTATTATGAGAAGAAAGACTAAATAGTACAGGAAGAAAACAAAATCATGATATATTCCATAAAGACCATTTATATTGGAAGCGAATATTTTGCTTATTTCTGGTATCCCCACAATACAAGTAAAATTAGTCTCATTATTTCGGTACCATTTCTGTGTATTACTACAACGTTTTCTTCCTAAGGATGAAAAGATGCCTCACGATAAGAATGCTCAATTCAGTTCCCACTTGGAATTCAAAAACTATCATATTAGATGCCATATTTTCACACACATACATCTCCTTCATTGAACCATGGGTTATGGAAGGAAGCATGAGGAGAAGCTCATCGGAGGTAATTCCAGTGTTCCTACTTCTGAAATAGAAATGGGCAGGACTTACCTATGGCTTATCCCTGGCCTCCTCCTGACCACCATGTTGTGGTCCCAGGGCTGCCCAGGAGAAGCAGTCATGAGCCTGGATGTCCAGTGCAGCTGGGAACAGTCTTGGACAACATGGACCTTACCAGTATGTTTAAGATTACCACAACTGATGGCTCTTCCCTGCCTCAGCCCAGCTCAGCCACCTGCTTGCATGCACCAATCAATAATTCCTTCTTGACCTTTTCCATATCTCAGGGCTTGACCTATTTTCACTTTTGGTCCTCATCTTGATCTAACCCATTATATTTGGAGATCCCTTTGCTCACCTGAGCCCTGGGTAGTCCTCTGACATGACAGAAGTCTCAGCCTTGACACACATCTCCAACCTTCTTTCCCTATGTGAACCCTTGACTTCAAGAAACTAGTCTACTCGTGGAGCCTTGGGTGAACCATGCCATGGTTCACAATTTCATTCTCCAAAAGGCCTGTCCTGGGAGACTCAGGCCCAGGTTCTTCTCTCAAGAAGCATTCTCCAACTTCTTTGCCTATGAAAATCACCTCAGCCTCTGAACTAGAATACCTTACTGTCTTCTCCAGTGACTCACATAGCTGGCCCCAAAAAACAGTGTCCCAGAGGGTATCTCCAAGGGAAAAGCTCCCTCTTGGAGATTAACAACACACATTAGCATACTAAAGGCTTTCCAAAGTTTTATAACCAAGAAACCTTTCAAACAATATTGAGCCTTGTATTTCTCAAACTTACTTAGCCATGGAACTCCTTTTCCATGTTATATGCTTTAAAAACAATTTGGAAGTACAGACAGAAGGAAAATGAGCCTGCATAAGTCAGTAGCATTTCTCACAAGTGTACTTGTATTCTAAAGTGTTCTCATGTCCATGTCTCTTCTCCATCTGATTTAAATGGCAACAACTCGGCAGCTCTAACCAGCTGCGGGCTTCCTCATCTCCTATCACTGTTTTGATCCTCACATCACTCTCTGCCTGGCGGGAGTGGGCTAATGCACAGGAAGCCTGTAGCACAGCACCAGCATACAGTAAATAGCAAAGCTGCTAGCTTCTTTGATTTGGGGGCAGTAGGGAGAAAGAGTGCTTAAGAGTTTAGTCTGTGGAATCAGACAGATCCCATTTTAATTCTGGCACAGCTCTCACTAGATAGACTATGAGGTCAAGGATCATGTCTGTTTTATCCATCAATGTCTGGTATACACAACCAGTGCCTGATATGGACCATGCAGTCAATGAGTATTCAATGAATGAATGAAGGACAAAGCAGGTCTCAACCCAGGTGATTTTGCCCAACAAAGCATATTTGGCAGTGTACAGAAACGGTTTTGGCTGTCACACTAGCATCTAGTGGGTAAAAGTAAGGACGCTTTACATGAAACATCCTACAATGTGTAGGACAAAGAATGATCCAGCCCCAAATGTCAACAGTGCCAGGGTTGAGAAGTCCTGCTGTACAGTCAGGCCAATCAGGGATGAATTTCTAACCACTGACCCCAGCTGTTAGGCCTTGAACAAGTCACAACATTTCTGTCTTAATTTCCTCATCTGTTGAATGGGATTCTAATGGGATCTTGTATCATACACTTGTAAGCTAATACATATTCAAATGAGATGAACTGCATAATCCCTAGGAAGTGGTTAACACAGCCACTGGTGTGTGGAAATCGTGACCTATATACGTGTCCCATGACATTCTTACCAGTACCGTCTATATAACGTCTCACAGTGATGGTGAAGTTCTTCAGGTGGACTCTTCACTCTCTTGCAACTCACTGTCTCAATCCCCAAGTGAGCGCTCTTTTCAAAGCAAGCCCTGTGCTCCCACTTATGTTTCCTGTATGGTCAGCTTTTATTTATATGCTCACCAGGGGCTCCACAGTGAAAATGTTATTGAAGAAGAGCACGCTGTCTCCCTGCACCAGCCTCCTCTGATTCGCAAAGGTTTGGGAGAGAACAGAAAGACGTTCTCGGAGTAAAGGATCAGTAACGCACTCTTCAAAAAACTCATCAGTCTCATCCTTCTCCTCTTTGATCAGGTCATCACAGGCCCTAAAGAAAACAGGCAATGTGAGATTCATGTGGGTACTCCCATGAAGAACTCTGGCTTCCCTCCAGTCCTTCCTCCTGGAACTGTCCTCACCCCTCACCCTGGGGTGGTCCCTCCTTGCCCTGAGTCTGTAACCTGCTGCCCTTGCACTCGGTCCTCAGACCTCTCAGAGCCTCCGTTTGCTCATCTTCAGCCACCTTCTTTAAGAGATCCTCCCTGGATTCCTCTCCTATTCAATACTCATTGCTTTACTCCTGAGCCCCTATGTGTATCTGGACAAATATTTTCTTTCAGGTAATTGTGTTTTCCAGGCTGCTTTTTAAATATTTAACATCTATTCTGCCCCTCACATGGCAAGGACAATTTTGTTCCTTTTAAATTTGCTTAGCTTTAATTCTTTCTTAGCTGTTAGTTACCTGGAGAATAGAACCTGGAGCCAGCAGGGACTAGGTTTGCATACCGATTCTATGATCTGTTTACTAGCTCTGTGATTTTGGGAGTTCCCCGATTCCTCCAAGCCTCAGTGCCTTCTCCTTCTAGAGACCATAGAAGCTGCTCCACCAGAAAGATGTGTTGAGGGTTAAATGTAATCAAGGCTCTAGTGCAGTTCCTGGGACAAAGCTGGCAACTCCATACATACCGGTTTTCTCCCTCTGTCAACCATAGGCAATCACCAAGCTGTCAAGCTTACAAAATGCTCAAGCTATGCCTTAAGGCACCTCCTTTTCTCTCTCTTTCCTGCTCTTAATATCCGTCATGATAAGTGAGAACAGCAGCTTTCCCCAATCCTCCACTCATTGCCCCCACCAGAGCTGTGTTCACATTTCTCCTGAACTTTGCAGCTGAATTTTATCTCCTCCCAGGACATACAACCACATTCTCATCAATGTACTGGTATTACCAGGGGTGAGAGACAAATTATTTAGCAACGTAAGTGCTGAGTGGGAGTCCAGGATCACTGAATTCCTGTCCCAGTTCCAACTCTTGTCAGTATTGACAAATAACTCTTTTTAAATAACATATGTGTTCAGGGTGCTTTGGTCACACTGCAAAAAGAAGTCAAAGAAATGGGCTCAGTGTGCTCTGGTTCCAAGGAAGAAAGCATCTTGTGCTTGATTTTTTATTGCCAGGTAGGAGGCAGTATCCAAGGTGACTGGCAGTATTCCTTCCACCCTGCTGGGCACAGCAGTGCAAATTAAAGACAGTTCAGTTTGCAGAAAGAAAGGAGTCCATTTCTTTTTTGTTTGATATTTTGTTATCTGATACTGATCTGGAAAACTTACAGATTATATTAGAAACCAAAAAATTCCACTTGCAGGAACAGATCCTTAAAAATAATCATGGATATAAACAAAGACACATCTACAAAGATGTCCATTAAAGTGCTGGAATGCTACCAGATCAAGTGGGTAAATTTGATGTAAGATAATGAAGCACTGGTTGAACAAAAATGGGAATCATAAACATTACATTTATTGGGCACTTGTCAAACTTTTCACATGCATCATATGATTTAATACTCATAACTACCAGAAGGGCCATTAGCATTATGATCATCATTCCCACTATATAGATGATGAAACTGAGGCTTAGAAAGGTTACGTAACTCGTCCCGGATCATGTAGCTGAAAGATAGCCTGAACTTCAGGGTCTTTGGAGGCTTGAATCCCCTGGTGCTAACCAATATGAACACTGCCTCCCAGGAATCCAGAGAATATTAGGCAATAATAAGCAGCTAGTAAAGTGGTATTAAATAGAATATTTAACATCATTTTCAAATGTCTGAAATATTTTAAGGTGAAAAACAAAGTGGCAAAATGTAACATATACAATAATCCCACTTTTGTAATAAAAAAGCAAAAGAAAAATACATACTTACTAGGGGAAAAAAACAGATTTAGACATACCAAAATATTGACTGTGGTTTCCCTAGTTGGAAGGATTAGAATGGACTTTTGCCCTCATCTTTGTGCTTGTCTTAATATTTTCTAAATTGTATTAGTGCACAATGTATTTCTTTTTAAACCAGAAAACAAGTCATTTAAGAAATTAAATGTTAATTAATTCTCAGGCTGAGGCACTAAGATTTTGACCTGTTTGCCTAATATGCCTACATTGGCATGAGCCTGTGGATGCCACCTCTGGAAGAATGCACAGGTGAAATGTGAGGGTGGCACAATGTGGTCTGGTCTGCAGAAGGTGGAGGCAATGGATTAGATGTACACATAGGAACATGAATGGATCTTAAGCACACAGCCTTGTGAGAAAAAGGAGAAAACAGAATACAAAATATGACTTCTCTCTGTCTCTCCCCCAAGACAATATACATTTTGAAAGAACAGATTCACATAAAAAGATAGATACATTAACAAATTAGAATGGTATCTTTGGGGGAATAGGAGTGGGGTGTGGGGATGTAAGAGAATAATAAAATTCTTTGTGTGGACCAAAGATGAGGATGATAATGCTCCATGAACTGAGGAGTATGAGAAATGCAATCCCTGCACCAGAAAGCAAAGAGAACAAAACAAATTCCAAAATGCTGCTCTTCTCCCATGCTGTTGAAACTCCAAATTGGTAAGAGCCAGTAGAAGGCAAAGGGAGGAAAGCGGGTACTGGGTTCTTCCTCTTTGCCCTCTGATGGAGAATTGGAGCCAGGACTGAGAGTCGAGGAGGAGGTGTATAGCCACACCTTCAGGTAGCCTGGCTCCAACAAGGGCTTCCATAGATCTCAGTCCTAGTGTTCTGCCATTTTGTCCCGCTGATCGTCATGGTTTCTTGCACTCAGAGCTTGTTCTTTTATAGATGAGGAGACCTTTCATCAGACAGCATAACAGCAGGCCAGCCCCTCTCTTCAGTAAAACCATGGACTTAACCCATTTTACAAATGGTCTAGTAGCTACCAGCACCTTTAATAGTCAATGGGGAAGACGTGTGTCTCCGGTGAAGCAGGGTTGAACGAGTAATAGTCCCTCATCTTCAGGTACTCAAGGCCTGTAACCTGCTCCCTTCACCACCCACAAGAGATGCCAACTGAAGGCTGAGGGGATTAAAAACCAAGAGCCATGGTCTTGAGAGCTGGAAGAAATACGCCCATGTCCACACTTGACCTGGAACAAATGGAGCCATCCACCTTCAAACGGAAAACGAACCATGTGACTCTGAACAGTTAGCAATTCTGTGATGGATGTTACAAATGAAGAACTAGAGATCCTCTCCCTGTTTGGCAGTACCATGTAAATCTTCAGATTTTTGTATAAACCATAGGGAAGGAAAGGGGCCTCTAACCATAACTGAGATTCAGTTTATTATGATTCAGGTGGTAGGCTCAAAGCCCAATTAAAACTGATTTATCTAAGGAAACATGTCATTTCCTACATCTGCATATTATAGAACAAACCCATGCTGACCACCCTAGGGGGCTGCATTCAGAATTGTAGGAGCTCTTATACAGAGCAAATCTAGAATTAGAGCCAGCTGCTATTGAAAAAATGGCTGTGACCTTGCTGGGGAAACGGGGAGCAAAAATCCTTAAAGCCCATGCCAGGTCGCCGAATACAGCGAACGTGATAAGAATGAGTATGAAAGAATCTTGCAGAATGTTTTAAAATCCCTCAGGACGAGGTTGAGGAAGCAAGGAGGGATGAATGCAGCCTCCATTTCTGAAGAGATTCATTTCTCTGCAAGTCCCAGGAAAACATCAAGAGGAAGAACTAAAAGGTGATCTTTTAGAGGTCCCTATACATCTCATTCTCAAGTTAAAAAAAAAAAAAAAGAAAAAAAGAAAACATTTTAAAGCACAGAACTTCTTCCTAGGGGAGGAACATCATTGCCCAAGAGTGTAGCATGGAAACAACCTTCTACCCCAAACCTGGACACGTGTCCCAAAGTTTTAGCGATACTTTGAGGTAGGTGTGGAGGAAGGCCAAACAGTAAACTGCCGGAAACAAATAGGGATTCCTGGGGCTGAAATTCCTCCACTGGAAGAAGAGATATCCAAGTCTTTGCCACAAGAGGACAAGAAACCTTGATGGCTAGAATGGGACTTGAGTGTATCTGTTAGAGCTATCAGCATTGTTGAAGCCACCTTTGAGCAACGTTCAGCCCCTGGAGATGAATGCCACAGGACACGCTTTAAGCCATGTTAAAATGCCAGGAAAACAGTGGGCAGCCTCTTGAATCTGACCTGAAAGTTTACACAGAAGTTAAACCTTTTAACCATAGAGGTTGCTGAAGGAGGGGGAACAAAGGAAGAAGGTGCACCCCATCATGAGCAAGAGAGTCAGACATCAAGAAGATAACGTCTGATTCAGCTCTGTAGGCCTTGCTGGGGTGCTCAAGAGAGGATTCACCCCATTCGCTAAAGATCTCGCTGCTGCTTTTCAGGGATGGGCGGACCTCTGCCCATAAGCAAGTTACCAAAAAACATTCTGCTTTATTGACCCCTGATGTGTGGCCTGGGACACAATCTGAGAATTTGTGACATGGAGGAGGAGGGGCCTACACTCACAGCAAGAGCACCACTGCCCTGTCCAGAAGGCAGGAGTTAAATGTTTAGTAAAGGGCAAACTTGTCTGTATTGCCTTCCTTTCCAAGACGTTGGGCATTTTATGACAGTTACTTCAAGGACAAGAATTCATGGCTTATAATAGGAAAGTTGTTTGCTTTCTTATTATTATGCTTGGGGCCGTATCGAGGAACAATGGAGAGAAGAGCAAGAAGTGCCACCCTGGTGTGACAAGAGATCAGCATGACTGGTAACCTTTTTCCCTCTTGGCTGAGCTCTGGAACTCAGGAGAGAGGTGGGAGGAAGCGAAGGGGCAGCACATCGTAGACTCTTTACAGAGAGAAAGCAATACAGTTTGGAGAAACAGGTGTTCTGGGCCTGTACGTCACCCAGAGTGAAAGTGGCAATATTCTTATTTATGTGAAGCTGCTTTTCAAGTCTATTGGTTAAAAGAGGGTCATGATTCTAGATGATAAAGGCTTCCAATCATGGTTATAGAAATGCTATCCTATATTCTTCCCCCTGTTACAAAGAAGTTGCCAGGAGAAATAATAGAAAGAGCAAGGGAGACAGTAAAAGAAAATGATGCAAGAGAAAGGGAAGAATAAAAGACAATATTAAAGAGAGAGGGATGTGTCAGGTGAAGTGGGAAAAAAACGAAAATCAATGTCCATCCACTGGGACTGAATTATATTCCCTATAGTTAAGCATCTCTGATAACCATTGGTTTTAATTTTTCTAGAGTTTAAGGGCTGAAATTAACCTCCTTACATACTTTTTAGTATTGGCATGGCATCAATCACATACTATTCATATAGCCAAACACACAGACATGGCTGAAATTAAAGCTGGCTTTCCTTCTTACAATGTGTACTCACTCTCCACAAAGGTTTATGTCCATAGGACAAGAATGATACTGAAACACTACTTTGCTGTTTGACTTTCTTTACTTGGATCTCCTTTCCCACTTTCCCTTCAAGCATGTTGGGCCATTTTGATCGCTGGTGAGCATATGTGAGCCAGGGAACCAGGCAGGGCAAAGGAAGCAGTAGCAGATCCTTTTCCTTGTGCCTTTTAAAACCACAGATATTTCTATGCCATAAGGCCAGAGGAAGATTTTAGGCATAAGTTGTTTTTCTTTCCTCATTTTTTAAAAAATGGCACAGTGGTGATTCAGTGATTAAAGCTCATTGTCTGAATGACAAAGCTTCTGGTCCACTGTGTCCTGTCATTGTCGCGGCTTCTGATTCAATTAGGCACTGCACACTGGGGGGGCTTCTTCCTGGTTTCCACGGACCTAAGACTTATTTTTATCACATATGAACTTGGTTTTAAACAAAGCTTTGAAGCTTCCCAGGGCTAATCTTTAATGAAAATGGAAAGGCAAATAAAAAAGGCTGAAATAAATTCCAATGAAAGCAGCAGAAGTGTTAATTCAGGGAGGCTGGAAGGAGATAAAAATGAAAATGGAGCTTAAAAGAGGCAAGCATGGATTCAGTAAAAAGAAATCTTCAAAATTTAACAGTGATGAGATTAGCTACAACAGCTTGGTTTTACATTTTATTAATTTTCTCCACTGCCTGACGTGCCATTTTAAAAAGCATAATAATATTAAAGATACCAATAAGAAATCATTATTAAATTATATAGTTTGCAGGGACTGAGCAATGCTACTAAAACCAAGAATATAAAAGCCATTATATCTAAGCCCTTCTTTTTCCTCAATCTTCATATTTTCTAGAAGTATCTTTTCACTGAAAAAAATTCCGCATTGATGCCAATCCAAAATAGAGTATTTTTATGAACTCTTTATGAAAGCTGATCAACGTGGCCAGGCGTGGTGGCTCACGCTTGTAATCCCAACACTTTGGGAGGCCAAGGCAGGCGATCATGAGGTCAAGGACCTTGAGATCAGCCTGGCCAACACATTGAAACCCTGTGTCCCTACTAAAAATACAAAAAATTAGCCGGGCGTGGTGGTGGGAGCCTGTAATCCTAGCTACTCAGGAGGCTAAGGCAGGAGAATTGCTTAAACCTAGGAGGTGGAGGTTGTAGTGAGCTGAGATCACACCACTGCACACCAGCCTGGGTGACAGTGCGAGACTCCATCTCAAAAAAAAAGAAAAAGAAAAAGCTGATCAACCTGGTTAGGGTTATGAAAAGTAATAGAGACAGGGAGACTTGTTTTGAAAGAATAGTTAAGAATGATAGGTTTGGTCTTCAAAATCTAGGCATTCCATTACTTCTAAACTATAACCAGGTTACATTAACTCAGGATGGACATTCTGTTCCACATAGCTCAGCTTAGATTGTTCAGATGAACAGCTTCAAAAGAGGATCTTACACCAGAACCAAGTTAGAAAATGTGACATTGGTTGAGTTGGCTAAAATTAGCACAAAATTCACTGATTTTACATAATAGTTTTATATTCCCGCCCCCCCCCCCGCTTCAAATTACTGCATATAGGTGATTTTTGTTACAGACCTATACTTTTCTCTGTCCTCTTCTTGCTGGGTAGCAAATACCTTCCACAGGAAATGGGCAATGATATTACTGCGGTTGTGAATGGTTACAGTTCGCTTATTGGCCAGAGATATGTAGGTTTTCTCGATGGTCAAGGAATTCTTATCCAGCCTTATATTCATGTCTATGGCAGCTCCATAGAGAGACACAAACACTTTTTCACCTAGGAATTAACAAAGTACAAACACACTTCAAGATTTATTCTAAAATGACAGGCCTAGGCTATCTTTTTTTCAAGATGAAGTTAGGCAAAATAGTATAAGCATCAGGATTTCATTCTTTCCACTGTACCCCCATCAGTCCAGAGATGAGATACGATCAGAAAACAAATACTATGCTTGGCGCAGTTAGAGAAAAATCAAGCTATCTTGCCTGATCATTGCAATAAATATATAAAATATGCATTGTTGTTGTGGGCACTCCAAAACTTTTTCTTCTTTGTAAATAGCTTTCAATCCTACAGCCTGACCAGGAGGGCAATCGAGTTATAGAATTTTACTCTATGCCTCATCTTTAGCTCATGCATGAGCTTGATTTGTCATTCTTAAAATGCTTGTACCAAGTATACTTAAGAGCTGCTCAACATGAGAGAATTTAAGTCCATTTGAGAACACCGATCAGAAGGGAAAATACAGTAACTTCAAAAATAGAAAACTGACTATTTAAAAGAAACCACATCCCTAAACAGCAATTAAAACAAAACAAAACAAAAGACACACACACACACACACACCCCGACATGTCTGGATAGTGACTACATAAAAGAAAACAAAATAGACAAAATTGTATCTAAAATTAAATATTTTTAAATATTAGGAATATCTTTATTCAGTACAGCAATGTAAGCCCCTGACTTTATTCAGGATGCACCAATTACCTTGATTCTAAGTACATAAGTGAGCTTTCGAGAAGACACAAACCTATAAACTATATTTGATTTGATCTCTGCAATGTCACAGTAGGTACATTACTCTGACATCATATAGAAAAAATAAATATTGTAATACCATAAATGTTTTGTTGACTTATGTTGCTAAAGTTTTAAAGCATCATTACTTGCATCTTATTTTTTAGCAAACATTTCTGCTGCATTCACTATTGTATGAACCAGTCATTCAGGAAATCAACAACCCTTGATACATTTTAAATGTTCTTTAGGCTCAATAAATTTGGATGCAGAAAAAACTTTCCCCAAAGAAAGAAAAAGTAAGCATCTAGGCATTTGACTTTAAAATTTTTATTTAAAAAACATATAGAGAGTTGAAATTTCAAGTACTATAAAAGCAAATACAACAAAACTAAAAAATATATTTCTCGCCTTCACCTAACTCCAGGTCTGATTTTAGAGGTAAGAACTGTCAATATTTTGTGTACATCCTTTCCAAAAAAAGGTATGCACTCTTGTCAACTTTTAAACTTTCTTTGAGTGAAATGTAACAATCTGACAAGTGAAAACTCATTGTTAATTTAATTGGAATATTCTTAATTATGGATGGTGGTGAACACCCTTTCATAAATTAATTGGCTTAAATCAAAGGGAAAACCCCTCCTCCAAATAAGCTAATACTCAAAGAACTATGCCTTCTGCTGGCTGTGGTGGCTCATGCATGTAATCCCAGCACTTTGGGAGGCCGAGGCAGGCAGATCACCTGAGGTCAGGAGTTCAAGACCAGACTGATCCACATGGAGAAACCCTATCTCTACTAAAAAATACAAAATTAGCTTGGCGTGGTGGCGCATGCCTGTAGTCCCAGCTACTCAGGAGGCTGAGGCAGGAGAATCACTTGAACCCGGGAGGCAGAGGTTGTGGTGAGCCAAGATCGTGCCATTGCGCTCCAGCCTGGGCAACAAGAGCAAAACTCTGTCTCAAAAAAAAAGAAAAAAAAAAGGAACTATGCCTTCAAGATGAGGATGAACTGGAAGTAGATTAGCCTTAGTTCAGAGTTGAATATCATGCTGGAATTGCCTATGTCTTGCAAATAACTTCAAACCTTGAATTTGACAATTATTGACTGGTTATGCCCTGAGACACTTGGTGAAAGAAACTCATTTTTTGGGGTGGGGAAAGGTACTTGCATCCAAAGTTTCAAAATTTTCAACATTGTTTAAAAAGCACATAACCAAAACATAATGATGCAATGCAAGGAAATAAAACTCCATGTGTTGGAACCAGCAGATAAAAGAAAAATGGAAATAGGCCCCCAAAAATATCAGATAGTAGGAATCATCAGGTAGAAACTATGAACCTATACATAGTATGTTTAAAGAAACAAATGGATTAGTTTGAAGCCATATGTAGAAAACAGAAAATCAATAAGATCTTTTAAAAATTTGAAAAAAGTCACTCTAGAGGACTTATAGAAATAAAATAGTCTAAACTATAAAAAACTCAAAATATATATTTAATAAAATAATTTTATTATCTATATGACAAATTAGTGAAATGGGAGGTAGTTCAGAAAATACAAAAGACAATATAAAGAAATAAAAAAAGAAAAAATACAGTGGATAAGATACAAGGAAGATAAAGTGAGAAGGTCTAAAAGTATTGAATTGGAAACACTCAGAAGGAGAGGAAAGAGATAATGAAGCAAAGACCGTATTTCAAAAGATGATGGCTAAGAATTTTGTTTGGAATTAAAGACATCAGTTCACAGTTCAAAAGGCCAGTGAAAGTCAAATGGGATAATTTTTTTAAAAATCAGACCTAAATATATTGCACTGAAACTGAAGAAAACCAAAGACAAAGAAAAAATCCTGAAAGCAGCCAGACGGAAAAAAAAAAACATTATTATTAAAGGATCCACACTTGGAATTACACCTAACTTTTGAACTGAAACAATGGAAACCAAAAAATAATGGAATGATACAAAAGTGAAAACAATGCCATTCAAGAGTTCTACACAAATTTTCCAGCTTTTTTTTTTTTTTGTCTGCAAGTATCTTTCTTTTGTCTTCACTTTTTAAGGATACTTTCAGTGGCATAAATTAGCATTGTTTTCGTTCAGCACTTCAACAATGCCATCTGACTGTCTTCCAGCTTCCATAATTTCAGCAGAAAATTCTGCCATCAGTATTCTCAGTGTTCCTGTTAAGGTAACGTGTCTTTTTTCTCTGGGTACTTTTATAATGTTCTCTTTGCTTTAAATTTCAGCCATTTAACCATAATATGCCTACGTTTGGTTTTCTTTGTACTTGTATCACCACAGGCTTGCTAAGTGTTTGTAAACCTCTGGATTAAAGTCATGCATCACTTCTGGAAAATTCTCAGCCATTATTGCTTAAAATATTTTTGACCCCATTCTTCCTCGTCTATTTTTGAGACTCCAGTTACACGTATTTTGGCCTTTTGACTGTGTCTCACTTGGCTTTTTCTTTCTGTTCTATTTTTTCCCCATTCTTTTCTATTTCTCTCTGTACTTCCATTTGGGTATTTTCTATTGATCTGTCTTCCGGTTCACTAATCCTATCTTTTGCAGTATCTATTTTGCTGCTAATGTCATACAATTAGTTCTTAATTTCCAACACTGTATTTTTCTGTATAACACTGTTATTAAAATCTGATAAAGATATAACAATGATATAGGCCAATCTATAGGCCAACTGCACTTCTGAATAACAATGTAAAATTTCTGAATAAAAATGGCTAATCATAATATGTCAGCACATTAAAGGAATGATACTTCATAACCAAGTGGAATTTATCCCAGAAATACAATAATGTCCCACTACTAGAAATCTGTTTATGTAACAGATCTAAGGAACAAAATGATATGATCTTCACTGATGCTGAAAATGAATTTGACAAAATTCAAAATGCATTTTAAAAACATCTATAAAACAGGGATAGAATTAAAATATAGCAAAGTCTCAGTAATTAAAATATTAATAGCATGGTAGCAGTGCATGAAGAGATCAATGGAATAGAATGAAGCCAAAACAGACCCAAATGTACACTGAAATTTAGTATATTATAAAGATAGTATCTCAAATCATTGGTATACAGACTTCGTAAAAAAAAAAAAAAAATTTGTTAGGACAACTTCATAGCCATATGAAAAAATATACCTCGTATCTTATATCAGAATAAATGTCAAGTGAGTCAAATATTTAAATGTTCAATATAAAGCCATATATATAAAATGATATAAATGAGAATTTCTTCATAACTTCAGAGAGGGGAAAGTTTTCTAACTATGACTCAAAATCCAGATCCCTCTAAAAAACTAAGAAATTTGATTATCTAAAAATAAAAAACAAATTCATTCAAAAGAAATAAATACATGACCTATCCAAAAACTTGAATATAAAAAGGATATAGGACCTCCAAGAAACATGTACAGCTGCAAGATAGCACTAGTAATAAAAGAAATATAAAATAAAATATCATCTCATGACCATCAAATTAACAAAAATCAAACAGTTTTATGATATCCTTTTAGCAATATATTGACAAGAATATGGAAAAAGAATTTTTGTATACTTCTGATGAAAGTATAAATTGCCGCAACAACTTGACAAGCCAATCAAGTATCCCGTAAAGCTCAGGATAATTTTGCCCTATACCCCAGCAATTGCCCTTGTAGGTATTTATCCTAAAGGAAAATCTCACACAGCTGCCCAAGAAGACCCTGTACAAAGCTGCTCAATGCAGCACTGTTTGTAATAGCAAAGAAGTTACATCTTCAATGTTCACATACTGGAATGTGGTACATTCATTAAAATGAATCAGAGCAATGTGTATCTACATGTTTAAATATTTAAAACAACATTGAATGAAAAAAGCAAGTTGGAGAATCGTATGTACAGTATGATACCATTTATGTGAACTTTAAAACTGCTCGAGACAATACTATATATTGTTTATGGATAAGTAAATATGTAGGAATAGCATTAAAACGCATCCAATAAAGCTCCTCTGAGGAGCAAGACAGGGGAATTAGATCAGAAAAAGGTAACAAAGTGGCTTCAGGTCTGTAATCAGTTTGATTATCCAAAAATAAATAAATAAAACCTCTAGAAAGAAATGTGTATGGCAAAAGGTTGAGATGTGTTAAATATAACAGGTGTTGATTATATTATTCTCTGTGCTTTTGTGGTTATCTGAAATATGTAATTGTTTAAAAAATTAATCAAAGGGAATAAAAGATCCAAGGGCTTATTTCACGCAACCTAGGGGTCAGAGAGACTAATGTCATTAATTTGAGCTGCTCACTGCAAAAATCTTCCTTCCTAGAAATATAGCAAAAGTTATTATTTTTTTCAAGAACCATCTAATATTGATTTTTTTCACCACTATCTTCCAAAACTCATCAGCTCCACAAAGCGAAGGAAGCAATAACTCTTCTCTTATCTCCAAAGCTGTTGAAGTACTTGGTTTTTATAATACTTACTTTTATAGAGACAACCTTAAAAAGGCTCCCCAACCCTTAGCTACTTTGAAGACTGACAGGATGGAAGTGGTGTCATGTCTCCAGGAATGGATGGGGAAGTTGTTCCTCAACATTAGCATTTTTTGTGTCCTTGGAGGACCTGTTCCCGCACTGGTACCTTTTTGGTTTCTGTTGCATGCTGCAGTCATCGTAGATGGGCTTAGGAACAATCTTTTATTACATCACAGTACAGATATATTTTGTGGAAGGTCTCATTTATCTCTTGCCAGTTTTGCTACCATCAATCAAGTGAAAACAAATATGAACAAAACTAATTTTACAAAAATGAATGTGAAGCTAACTATATACACAATACACTTCATACTGTGGTTTCAGTACTCTCAGAAAACTGAGGACACTAAATTAAATATATGAGTGGAACCACAGATTTTCTAGGGAACTAACAAGTTGATGGAAAGTTTTTCATCACTTGGTCACAACAGGGTCAAATTCACTATGGTAGGGCATTGCTGAACCAAACTTCTTTGGAAGTGCTCTTTGTTCGGGAAACTTAAGCAACACTTACGTAACAATAAATGGTATCATACTGTACATACAATTCTCCAACTTGCTTTTTTCATTCAGTGTTGTTTTGAAGATTTAAACATGTAGATACACATTGCTGGTTGTCAGTGGTAATGCCAAAACCGGTATTCTGAATCTGCACAAAAGGCAGTGTGAGATGCAGAAAGTGTACTGGTCTCAGGGGGTCCCGAAGACCTGGGTTCAAATTCCAGCTTTAGCGAGCTGTAAAGTCACTTAACGTCTTTGGGCTTCAGTTTACTTATCACTAAAATGAAGGGAATTAAAGAAATGTCCCTTTAAATACTAACACCTGGTAACTTGCAAATCTTCACTTGCTATGAACTTATGGAAACCTTATCTCACTTCCCTAAACATTTAAATCCCTGACAATCTTGAGTGTCTTAACTTCTGCTACTCCCTATCCTAAGCTATGGAATAAGAAACAAAGAAAACAAGGTCAAGCAATGTTTCCATTGCTTCTAAAGCCATGTTAAAACATTTGCTTCTTTTACAATACCTATGTGTGGCTAGATTTTCTAGTTATAACAGCACACATTTATAATTAACAATAATCCCACCATTGAAACAAAGTTGATGTGGGTAAGTTTACATAGATATTAATAGATTCAGATAGACATTATTTAGCCATTTTAACTGCAAAGTAGCAACATCACACTCAATTACTGACTATATTATATTTTGGTATGCCTCTATTGGCCTTTATGAGGAAAAAAGAAAAATTCTTTATAGTTTTAGAAAGCTTACTAGAGTAAAATATGTAAAGTACTATAAAGCTGCCGTGTGAAGCACTATATTATGACTGTGTGTATATTTAATAATAACACATCATCACACCTTTGGGGAAAAAGGTTACTTGCCAACTTCTGACTCCTAAAGTATCTCCTCTTTAGTAAGAGACATAATACTTTTAAAAATGCTGAATACGTGCATCATCTCCATTTCCTGAGTATGCCAATGGCTAATGTCACTTCTAAAGTGAGAAGAGCAACCTCACCAGGCACTGAAGAAGAAACCCCCTACACTACTATTTGTGGTACTCATTCTAGTAACCAAAGTGTCAATACAAATGTCTTTTTTCTTTTTCTTTTTTAAAATTTTGTTCAAATGTCTTTTTTGAAATGCTGTTCTGAATAGTAGTATCTCCTTGAACCCTGTGATTATATTTAGTTTCTCAAGACTCAGTTGAAAAGTGCAAAACTTAAACAATTAACCATTTGTTTGTCTCTTCAGAGTCAAATGATACTTCCACTTATTTGTTCGGTTTTGGATTAGTTTTGGCTTGGTTTTGTTATCAATGTAACCTTGTGTAATTGTATTTTTAATCTCTTCTGGAGGGATGAGTTTATAAAAGGTATCACCTTACATCAGTTCTTTCTCAATTCTATAATAAAAAAGATAACTAAATCATTTCTCAGATAAAATCAACTGCCTAAACAAACTTGATTTTACTATACGCAGGCACACACAGGGAGAAAGAGGAAAAGAGAAAGGAGGGGAGAATTCTGGTTCAGGAAAACATTAATGGGTAAAATATTAGATACTGCTAAAACTTTATACTCAATCTCCTTAATTGCTCAAGCACTGGTTCAAACTCTGGTTGTCAGAAAAAGCAAAGAAATCTCCTAGCTTCATTTAATCAAGAATATATCCAGTGGAGGGCCAGAAATGGAAGGAACAAATGCCATTATTGTTAGCAACGTGATTGAGTACTTCCTGCTGAGGAGTGTCAATGCTGCTTCTTCTAGAACATTGTTTTAGGAATTATAAAGAAAAGATTCATCAACAGCCCATGTTAAATTTCCTTCCCCAAATAAATTCATATTTCAAACAGCTGCAGAAAGTTCAATCAGATGCTTATTTGATGAAATGAAAAGCCAATGATCATGGCTGCTTGGAAAAGCTTCATGATTAATTGTGTTTAGGCAGTTATTAGCATTTTTCAGTAATGGAAGGTTATGGATTCTGGTCATTAATAACCCACAATAAAGATTGAAAGCATATTCTTAGTAGCAGTCCATTTCATGTAAGGAAAAATTCTGTAAGACAGTTTACCTCTCCAATCTTCAGAATATGACTTTATTCATTCACCAAAGGCGACATCAGAACCTCAGGGGGTAGAAACCAACTATTCTATGAATGGTTAATTTTTTTTTTTTTTTTTTTTTTTTTTTTTTTTTTTTGAGACGGAGTCTAGCTCTGTCGCCAGGCTGGAGTGTAGTGGCACAATCTTGCCTCACTGCAACCTCCGACTCCCTGGTTCAAGCTATTCTCCTGCCTCAGCCTCCCAAGTAGCTGGGATTACAGGCACGTGCCATCACACCCAGCTAATTTTTGTATTTTTAGTAGAGACTAAAAATACAAGGGTTTCACACCATGTTGGCCAAGATGGTCTTAATCTTCTGACCTTGTGATCTGCCTGCCTCGGCCTCCCGATTACAGGCATGAGCCACCATGCCCAGCTGAATGATTAAATTTTAATACACAAATATTTATTGTGGTTCATCCTATCTTTCCTTTAGCACAGCAGTATATATGTAAGCATAGGTGTCATTCCAAATACTTATATAAAAGTAACATTGAGATCCAGGGAGGCTGGGAAAATGCAGCTGCATTTCAAAGGCAGCAGATCAAGAGAGCAAAAATGCACATATAGTCATACGGAAGAAAGAACACCGCCTAGGAGTTAAGAGCTGAGTCCGGCTTCTAACTGGGCTTCCATTTGGCCTTCTGATTAGTTCTGTGACGTTGGGTGAGCCACTTAATTTCTTAGGGCTTCAGTTTATCTGTAAAATCTAAGGGTTGGATGAGGTTATCACTGAAGTCGTCACTCAAGTTTTGATTCTATTGATCTATAAGCACTCTAAATCAGCTGAACTCAAAACCCAACCAAATAGCATTTTTTGAAATTACACCCCAACATATGTAGAGTTGTTTATTTATAAATTATACCCATATGCTAGATTGCTCGATTGCTCATGTCAAATATATTTAAAATACCCCCAAATGTTTGAAGGAATGAGATAAAGATGAAAAAAACAATTATTTTAAAGATAATGTATTCACTGTTTATCAACAATGAATTATTTTAATAAGAGTAAAAGGGTTGACTACGCTTCATTCTGTTCTAAACTCCTGATTTAAAATCTTGTGATACAGTGACCCAAATGTAATTCTAAGGCCACATTTATTCTGATACTTAGTTTCAGCAACTAACATAAGCAAAATCAACAAGGATATAAGATATAAGATGTACGCAAAATCAACAAAGATATGGAGATCCAGACAGAAAAAAAAATGTATCACTGACCATATTTATTAGCAGGCATATGTTTCTTCAGTTTCATCCACTATCAGTACCAATAACACAATGGTTTTGGCTGAAATTCAGCTAATAATTTTACCATAATGCGAATAATTACTTAATAGTCAAACAGGAGGTTCAAATATATCTGTAATTGCATTTAACATAAAATGAGTGAATAGTGCAATTAAAAGACAAATATTTTCAGACCAGATTTAATAATTAGCCTCATTGGTGATGCTTCCAAATGTCATACTTTAAATGTGAGGAAAGTTGAAAGTGAAAGGATGAACAGATTGTGCTATGTCCACACTAATCAGAAAAAACTTCTATGTTGTATAAATATCAGATCGAGTAGACTTTAGTGTTATAAATCTCACTAAAGATTGAGACATTTTACAATGACAAAATGGTTAACTCAACAGGAAGTTATAATAATCCTACCTGTGTATATATCAAGTATCATGACCTCAAAATATAAAAAATGAAAATTGTTAGCACCAAAAAACAGGAACACCTAAATTGTAGTTGTGGATTTTAATGACATCTTCCAATAACTGATAAAACAAGGAGACAAAAGATTAGTAAAGATACAGACTGAACGGCATCATTATTAACAAATTTTACCGAATTGACATTTATGGAAGGTGAACCCTCTTCAAGTGTACAGGGAATATTTACCAATATGGAACATATTTTCGGTCGTAATGTAAGTCTCAACTAATTTCAAGGCCTGAAATCGTATAGAACTTGCTTTCTGTCACTGGTAGGATTAAACAAGAAATCAATAACAAAAAGAGACCTAGAAAATTCCCTAATGTTTGAATATCAATCAACGCATTGCTAAATAGCCCATGGATCAAAAAAGAAATAAAAATGTAAATTCTAAAATATTTTCAATCAAGTGTTAAAAACAAAATATGTAAAATCATATGGGCTGAAGATTGAGTCAATTTTAGAGGAAAATGTATTGTCTTAAATGCATGTATTATAAAAGAAGAAAGGTTGAACATCAATACTCTGAGCATCCCTTTTAAGATCTAGAAAAATCATAACAAATCAAACCTAAAGAAAGTAGGACTGAAAAAATGAAGAGGAGAAATCAATGAAATTGAGAAGTGAACAATAAAGATAATCAACTAAGAGTTGGTTCTTTGAATAAACTAAAAAAACTGATAAAGCCCTAACAATATAGATTAAGAAAAAAAAAGAGGAGGATACAAATTACCAATAAGAAAAGAGGAGGTATCACCAAGGATCCTATAGCAAACAATGATTAGGAAGGGTTCTGAACAACTGTATGCCAAAATTTTAAGATTTTAGATCAAATGGAAAAGTTTATTGAAAAGTTTAACAGAACCAATCATTAAAGAGCTGCTCCTATTTTAAAAGTGAGGTTAAACAAATGGCTTGAAGAATAAAATTTTCCATTATTTAAGGAAGAAATAACTTGAATCTTTAAAACAATTTCTCTAGAGAATCAAAGAGAGAATAATTCCCAACTTGTTTTACGAGACCAATTTGTTTTGTTCTGACAAGGGCATTACACGAACAGAAAATAATAGGCCAATCTTTCTCATGAATTTGGATACCAAATTCTTGAACAAAATATTAGCAAATATAATCCAATGATTTATTAAAATGACAATATACAAAACTTGAGTTTATCCCAGAATACAGCAGGAATTTAGCATTTCAAAATCAATCATCGCATTAGAAGGATAAAGGTGAAATAATGTACAATCTTGTCAACAAATGCAGAATATTTGATAAAATTAAATATCCATTCAAGATTAAAAGTCTTACAAACCTAGAGATAGAAGGAAATTTTTTTAACCTGATAGAGTACCCACTAAAAACCTATAGCAAACATCATATTAAATGATGAAATACTGAGCACTTCTCTTCTGAGACTGAGAACAAGAGAAAGATATTTGCTATCATTACTTCCAATGCACAGCATACTAAATGTCTAGCCTGTGGAAGAAAGAATAAGAAATGAAGAGTATAAGGATTGAAGAAAATAAAAACTGTTATTAATTGCAGATGACCTGCTTGTGTATATACAAAACCCAAAATCATCTACAGACAAGTCAGAAGTAAATTTAGCAAAGTCTGCAGATAAAAGCTCAATATACAAAACTCAACTGTAGTTCAATAAAGCCACATAAATTTAGAAAATAAACTTAGGAAAAAATAACACACTAGCTATAAAATTAAAATGGATAAACTGTACTTCATCAAAATTAAATTGTTCTGCTAATAAAAGACATTAAGAAAATTAATTTCTCACTGTGAGAAAACATTCACAATAATTATTTCTGAAAGACTTATATAAAGAATATATATATATTTCTTTTTTTTTTTTTGAGATGAAGTCTCACTCTGTTACCCAGGCTGGAGTGCAATGGCTTGGTCTCGGCTCACTACAACCTCTGCCTCCCTGGTTCAAGCGATTCTCCCACCTCAGCTTCCCGAGTAGCTGGGACTACAGGTGCATGCCACAACACCCAGCTAATTTTTGTAGTTTTAGTAAAGATGGGGTTTCACTATGTTGGCCACGCTGGTCTTGAACTCCTGAGCTCGTGATCCACTCGCCTCGGCCTCCCAAAGTGCTGGGATTACAGGCGTGAGCCACCACGCCCGCCCAAGAATATATTTTTTAAAACTGCCAGTCAACAACAAAATGATAAACTCCCCATAAAGAATGGGCAAAAGACTTAAACATGTACTTCAGAAAAAAAGACATCAAAATGGGCAAAAGTACATGAAAAGAGACTCAACATCATTCATTATTAGAAAAATGCAAATTAAAACCAAAATAAGGTACCACTTTATACTGAGTAGAATGGCTAAAATTAAAAGACTGACATGACCAAGAGCTGATGAGAATGTGGAGTTTCATACATTCATTGCAGATGGGAATATAAATAAAATGGTTCAACCACTTTAGAAAACCATTTGGAAGTTTCTTACAAAGTTAAGCATATGATGACTCTATGACTCAGCAATTCTACTTTTAAATATTTACTCAAGAGAAATAAAAACATATGTATATCTGCACACACACACACATACACGCACACACACGATGTGTACAAGAATGGTTATTTTATTTTTTATTTTTGGAGACAGAGTCTTGCTCTGTTGCCCAGGCTGGAGTGCAGTGGTGCAATCTCTGCTCACTGCAACCTCTGCTTCCCAGGTTCAAGAAATTCTCCTGCCTCAGCCTCCTAAGTAGCTGGGACTACAGGCATATGCTGCCATGCCTGCCTAATATTTTTGCATTTTAGTAGAGACGTGGTTTCACCATGTTGCCCAGGCTGGTCTCAAGCTCCTGAGCTCAGGTAATTCGCCCATCTCGGCCTCCCAAAGAATGGTTATAAAACTTTATTCATAATAGCCCAAAAATTCAAAAATCCAAATTTGCATTAATAGGAAAATGAATAAATTATATGTAACCATACATTATGTTACATATAATACATACCATAAGTATGCTAAGAATACTTCTTAGCAATAAAAAGGGAGTTACTACCATACACAACGACATGGATAAATCTCAAAAACATTATGCTGAGGGAAAGAAATAAGACGCAAAAGAGTATATACTGTATGAGCGCATTTATTTGAAGTCCAAGAAGAAGGAAAACTAATATAGGGGGATAGAAATCAGAGCCTCTGGGTGGGGGATGGAGGGATTGCCTGGGAATCAGCATGAGGCAGTAGCTGTTCAGTCTCTTGAACTGGGCAGTGGGTACATAGGTAGTTATGCTTGTCAAAACTTACCAAACTGTATACACTCTGTGCATTTTATGTTTAAATTATATTTATATAAATTATATTTAAATTAAATCAGTAAAATATAATTAAAACCACTTATACTAACATCAAAAACCACTGAATGCTTACAAATTAATAATTAAAGAACAAGTGAAGAAAGGACTTGAATAGGAGTAGAGCTAATGAAAATATTCAAGGCTTCTACACAGAAAACTACTGCTGAGAAAAAGTAAAGAAAACCAAATACATGGAAGGATAAACTATGTTTATAACATGATGGAGAGACAGGATTATAAAGTAGTAGGAAAGAAGGAACGAGTCTATAAATAATAATGAACAATGTGAAAAAGGCATACACTGGAGTCACTTCCAGGCAGTCAATGGAACTAGAGACTTCATCAAAATACTTGAGAAAATATTTTTATTTGTTTTATTTATTTATTTATTTATTTATTTATTTACTTGTTTATTTTTAGAGACAGACTCTCACTCTGGTGCTCAGGCTGGAGTGCAGTGGCAGGATCACCACAGCCTCGACTCCCAGGCTCAAACAATCCTCCCACCTCAGCTTCCCAAATAGCTGGGACTACAGGTATGCACCACCAAACCCAGATAATTTTTGTTTATTTTTGTAAAGACGAACTCTGGCTGTGTTGCCCAGGCTGGTCTCAAACTCCTGGGCTCAAGCAATCCTCCTGCTGTAGCCTCTTAAAATGTTGGAATTACAGGGTGAGCCACTGCAGCCGGCTGAGAAAGTATTTTTACAACTACTTTTAAATTGATCACTAACCTGATAGGACAATAAGGACATCAATGTGAAGACAAGCATACCAAGAAATAGTCTAGTGTCAAGGCTGGCCTTTGCCCTAATGGCTTTTGTGAACCTTTGGACTTCTGCTTTAAAGATTGCGTTATGTGCCGAGCATAGGAGATAACTCTGTCCAGGGCCTGCCCAGAGTTGGAAAAAAATTACAAAACACAAAAAGACATAAGACACGCTGGCTGAAAATCAGCAGAAACAATAAACAGCAAACTAAATAAGTAGACTTAATTTCTTTGAATTATCAGATACAGAAGAATATAAATAATCACATTTAATATATTTAAGAAATCAAAGGGAAACTTGAAAAATAAAAGAGGGGAGAGCAGTCAGATTTGATAAGAACCACATAAAACTTCCAGAAATAAAAGCAATAATAATAATTAAAAAGTTAAAACTCAGCAGGTGAGAGACTTCACTGAAGAGGGGATTATTGAATGGAATAATGATTAAGAAGAAAGTACCCAGATCAGTCTACAGAGGAAAAGAAATGGAAAATATAGAGGTAAAAATGAATGAATAACAGTGCAATAATAGATTAAGTAATGGAATAACAGAGTATTCCGTGTTCCAGAACAAGACGGAAAATAGCAAAGAATGCATATGGGGAAACAACGACACACAGCCTCTACATCACACATACACAAAAATTAAATAAAAGATAAGGCATTAACCTAAACACAGAAGCTAAAACTATAACCCTTCCAGAAGTAAACATGGGAGAACATATTCATGATCTTGCAGAAGGCAAAGATTTCCTAGCACGGAGGCAAAAAGTGTTAATCTTAAAAGAAAAGAAAACTGATAACATGGATTTCAACAAAATTCAAAATTGCAGCTTATTAAGAAGTATTATCAAGGAAATGAAAAGGAAAGCTACAGACTTGGAGAAAATAGTAATAACACATATATCTGACAAAGAACTAGTATTTAGAATACTGAGTAATAAAAGGTACTTACACATTAATAACAAAAGAATAAACGAAGAAAGGTCTTGAACAGATACTTAAAAAGATACATGAATGACCGGTAAGCACCTGAGAAGGCACTCAACATCATTAATCATTAGGGACATGAAAATTAAAACCACTGATGAACATCACTTTATCCCACTAGTATGTCTGAAATTGACAAAACAGCACTACATGTTGGTGAGGACATGAAGCAACTAGAACTCTCATGCTTTGCTGGTGGGAATGTAAAATGACACAACTATCTTGGAAAACTGATGCCCCAATATGTTATGAGCTGTGCTTTTAGCCTTCTATCCCTTGGTTACATGGGTCAAACGTTCCCCCTTTTGCTTAAGCTAGCTTCTCTTGCTAGCAGCCAGTGAGTGTGGCTAAAACAAATAGATAAAACAGATAGACCACGCCACTGGCTGGTCTGTGGCGTTGTTCTGCTGGGCAATGTGGAGCTAGTGCCACTTAACCATGGGTCCTAAGGCAAGGGCTTGCGTCATCCTGCTCAGATACGGGTCCACAAAGCCAGCAATTCTGACCTGTACCCTAGATGCCTTGTGCTGCCCCTTCTCTAGGTGTACCTTCAAGTTTCTATCAACACACAGATCACCCCAATCTACCCGTGTGACTTCTGGGGATGGGTTGTTTCCTGAGCCCTGCATTCCTCAAGCTTTCAAACATTAGGGACACAAGTTAGGTGGGATTTCTATCTGACTCAACATGATTTCTATGGGTTCTTTATCTTGTGGATCTTAGCTTACTTCTTCCCTGGCTGTGTACTTCTGTTTTCTCCCTACAATGCCCTTCTGCAGATAATCTGGGTCCACCAACATGAATGGGTAAAACAGAAGTGAGAAGGAAATGAGAAAAAGCATAAAATAATAAATGGCAATGTAAAATATTAATTTGGAAGCCAACTTTGGAGACTGCATAACGTATATGCCATCTACATGACCATAAATTAAAAATTTGCAACAATGTGTAATTTTCGTGATTATGGAGGGTGTGACCTTTAAGAAAGTGCTAGTGGCAACAGACACAGTCCTATATTCCTGTAAGATGTTATGTAAGATATTTGCATGTTCTAAGGATGAAAGTAACAGATCTTATATAGACTAGTGGGCACATTCAAGAACATTCTGAATTAGGGTTTACATTTTTAAAATGTTAGACAAATATCACAATAAATCAAATGGAAAACCCATGGGGCATTAAATTACCTGCAAATTTTAATATACGGACAACCTCAATCCACCAGTGTGGCTTCTGGGGATGGGGATGGGCTCCTTCTTGTGTCCTGTATTCCTCAGGCTTTCAAGCACTGGGGACACCTGTTAGGGGATTTCTATCTGACTCCACACCATTTCTAATGGAGGCATTCACTGTTTTTGTTTTTTGTTGTTGTTGTTGTTTTTATCTTGTGGATCTTAGCTTACTCAAATACAGCCAAAATAACCATTTCCTATTCAGCTTTATCATACTTCCCATGTGACCTTTCTTTTTTTAATTTTTTAAAATTGATTTTATTATTATTTATTTATAATTTCAATGTTTTTTGAGGGGAATAGGTGGTGTTTGGTTACATGAATAAGTTCGTTAGTGGTGATTTCTGAGATTTTGGTGCACCCGTCTCCTGAACAGTGTACACAGTACCCAGTGTGTAGTCTTTTATCCCTCACCCTCCTCCCGCCCTCTCCCCCAAGTCCGCAAAATCCATTGTATCATTCTTAAGACTTGGCATCCTCATAGCTTGGCTCCACTTATGAGTGAGAACATGCCCATCTGACCTTTCTTAACATGTAGAACTTTTAACGAAGAATACTGCATACCTGTGTCATAACACACGATAAGTCTTCCACTGTGATCGCCCACACTCTGTGGCTCAAACTCCACTTCCAGTTGCATGGACTCTCCCACATTAAGAGTTCCAACAGCTGGTTCTACAGAGAAAGGCCTGCAACACACAGAGAGGCACATCATCAGAGCACATTTCTGACTAGTGTGAGAGGGGGAGGAGAGGAGACGGGAGTTCTAGTTCTGCAGACAGCTCAGACCCAGCACTGCAATTTCATGATCCAGAAGTGAAGTAGACTTTTGTTACCTAATGTGAAAGAACTTTAGTCTTAATGTTAAAATGACAGTATTAGATTAGCAAGTGTAAGGGCCACTTAAATGATGCAACAGCATTCTTGTTTGTATCCTTGCCATTCAGCCCTGCTTTTAACATTCATTGAGTATCCCTGCTGGGTTCAGGCACTCGAGTTAGGGTGACTGCAAATGAATCAAATCCAGCCTTTGTCCTCAAACACTGAGATTGCTGTAAGGAACAGACTTAAAATATGTATGCAAATATTGTCATTTTCAAAAGAACAATGCCTTCAAAGGGATAAAAATCGAGTTTTGTGAGAGTTCACAGGAGAGAGGGCATCATAGTGGAAAAACACATCAGAGCCCCAAAAGGAAAGGGATGGCACCCTCACTCTCCTTAGGATAATTAAGGACAGATGAACAGAGGGTCTATTTTAAAAGGGTGGGAGGGGTGTAGAGGAACTACAGGAGATGATGCAATAGCCCAGGTGGTAAATAACAGTAGTGCTGCCACCAAAGAGCCATGGAGAAGGCATGGTTTTGAAATCCACAAGGAGAGGCCTAAGAGAAGGTTGCCTTATGGGGAGCAAGGAGATGGAGCCAAGGGAGACTGCAGCCCAGGTGGTCTCCCAGGGAAGACAATGGGGAAAAAATATCCTGACCTCATATCCCCTCCTATCTCATTGTCTACCAGACCCTCACTGGGTGAACACAACCAGAGCCAGAAATGGGAGTCGAGGGCTGTTGACCCAGGCTGTAGAAGCCAGCCTCCGGGGCTAGAGCCAACTGAAAAAGGGTGGAGAGTGCATTTGAAAAGGCAAACTGAGGACAAATTCTGTGTCTTGAAAATATAATTTGGGATGCACACATTGTGGGGAGTGAGGGTTGATTTGGAAACAGGAAATAGTTTAATTGTTTTGGAAGGGAATAGTTAAGAGAGAAACTGGATCTGATGGTGAAATACCTTAAATAACTTAGAGAGTTCTTCCTAAATAGGAAACTCAGCCCATTTAATTATTTTCATGGTCCACTTCACTTCTTTAAATTGCTAGTTTTTCAAAGTAATGTGTTGTGTAATGCATCTGGCAGACCGAGCTGTTTCTGATTATTTACTTCGATCACAACAGTTCTTAGAGTTGTCATTCCTTAAATCTTACCTTAGATGATGAACTCAATTTCAGAAAATCTAAGTTTTCTGCTATAAGGACACAGAGTTTATGTCAAGGGTAGCACTGGGTTGCATCTGAGAGTATTACCACAGGACCTCAGGTGCTCCCTACTATGAGCAATTGGTTATTTTCTCTGGTGCTTTCTACTTGATCTCCTCTCCTCTCTTTTCTTTTTTTTTTTTTTTTTTTAATTTTAAAAAAATTTTAGTTTTTTATGGGTACATAGTAGGTACATATATTTATGGGGTACATGAGATGTTTTGATGCAGGCGTGCATTGTGAAATAATCCCATCATGGAGAATGGGGTATCCACCCCCTCAAGCATTTATCCTTTGTGTTACAAACAATCCAATTACACTCTTTTAGTTATTTTAAAATGTACAATTAAGTTATTGACTACAGTCACCTTGTTGTGCTATCAAATAGTAGGTCTTACTCATTTTTTCTAACTATTTTTTTAATGCCCATTAACCTTCCCCAAGTCTCCCGCCCCCAACTCCCACTACCCTTCCCAGGCTCCAGTAACCATTCTTCTACTCTCTATGCCCATGGGTTCAATTGTTTTGATTTTTAGATCCCACAAATAAGTGGATCTCCTCTCCTTTCACTTCTTGATTTTCCTGCTTCCTTTCCTCTGCCCTGTCCCCATGCCTGTGGTACCGATCCACCAGTGAACCCCAAGCATTGCTGCAGAGGCATTCTGGGGCAGTGGTTACTAGCCTGACCTCTGGAGCCAACCGAACAAGTTCAAAACCCAGCTCTGCCACGACCTTGGGCAAGTCACTTAACCTTCAGTTTCCTTATCTCTAAAAGGACGGTAATGATAGCACCTACTTCATATGGTTATAGTGAGGACTAAAGGGGTTGATATAGGTCAAGTGCTTAGAATAATGCCTGGCACACAGGAAATACTATACAAGTGTTTATTATTCTTTTTGTTATGGCTATTTTTATCTCCCTCACTGGCAGCCTCTAGATGCTGCATGATGAATCTATGGATGTGTTTGGGTGTTTCGATGAGTTCAAGTTTTCATCATTCTCCCCTCACTCCTTCACACTGCTCTAGAGAGAGTGTAAAACACACACACAGGTCATAACACATCAATCTCTTGTTCAAACACCTTCAGTGGTCCTCATCATCTGTGCAATCAAGTTCAAACCCCTAGGCATTTCAGGTCCCACACAATCTGTCCCCAACAGGTTTTTGCATTTTCATTACACACATACATCTGTCCAAATATCCTACACACCTGTCATGTTCCAAGTCAGCGCTGGGGTGGGATGGGAGGCAGGCTTTAGTCTCTTCACCTACAACCTCCCCCAGCACTGCATCTGCTCTCTCTTCCCACCAGATTGTGGCCCCCACGTAGACAATCGGAACTGCTAGGATCACATCAGATGATGTGTATGAAATGTGCCATTTCCCACATGCCATACTCCTTCTGAAGCCACTTCTCACAGCCCAGACTCAAAGTCACTTCTTAAATAGAATCTTTCCTGATTCTCCCTTTTGTAAATAGCATCTCTTTCCTCTCAGAGACTATAACTTCCCTTTTAGTTTTTACAGTGGTTTACTTTGTACTTGAGTTGGTTTTCATGCCTACCTCTCCCAATAGCTAGAAACTCTTGAGAAGAGGGGGAAGGGAAAACACAATCACGAGCACATATTCTATGCTGGGTCCTACGCTGGGTGCTTTACATATAGCAATTCTCCTAATCCTCAAACAAACCCCTAGAAAGTCCATATTGCTATTTGCATTTCAGACATGGGAAAACAGATGCTCACAAGGGCAGCAACTTGCCCAAAGTTGCCCAACTCAGTGGTGGTGCCAGGAGGGAAGTCCCTGTTCTTTCTGCCCACCCCAAACCACCCCGAACATGGAAGCCATGTGGTTAAATTTATTTTTGTGTTACTCATCACCCCATACATGGTGCTTTACTCAGGAGCCTCTCAGAGGAGGTTGCTTAATTGAATTACAATAAACTCTTAAAGGTAAAACAAAAATATTTGTAATGAACCATCAGTATCTATGACATCGTGGTGGAACAAAAAGGAGCAAACCTTCAGTAGAAACCGTGCCTTGTGGGAAGTGACAGTGAGTCTCCCAGTCTCAAAGTTCTTTCCTTCCTTACGGCCTCAGTAATAATCAGAACAAGTGAGAACCGGGCCCAGTTTCCTGGCTTTGGGAACACCACCACAATATTTACTTCTATCCTTTGCCTCCCTACTTCCTAATATTTTCCTTCATTTTATTTTCAAATATTTATTGGTAGCAAAAGAATAGCTTTAAAATGAATTGGGTATTATTATATTGCAGTACCTAAACTATTAATAATAATTTTTATGGAGAAAATGGCACTAGTATCCCATCCGTACGACCTCCAGGAATCCAAGTTCCGTGGAGTGGTAACGGTTACTTTGCCTTTGTGCTAATCGTTGGGTTTAGGTTACACAAACTTCTTCAGTAGTTATAATCACCTGGGATTGCCACTGTTAACTTAGAGCTGCCTAACAGATGTTAATTGGGTAGAGTGTGTTAAGTTCTGGTGGTTATACATTGTCTATAATTTGATTTTGTACTTCACTTTACTAAAATGCAGACAGGCTGAACGGGCTAGAAAATACCAAGTATCAGAAAATGCTCTTACAAAGAAGTAGAAAGTGTTGTTCTTCAAGGGTATAAGGATGGTTCAGTCTATCAAAATATTTGGTTCTGATATCATATCTTGATTAATACCAAATAATTATGGAGGGAGTTTGGTTTTGTGAAAAATCATGAGCCATGAGAAAGATTTGAGTTTTCAATCAATTATGAGCTCTTCTCAAGAACTAAAACTATCCAAATGATTCAATACTTTAGCAGAAGACTAAATATTGATCCTACAATATTAAATATTGAATATAACATTAGTATTTATTCTTCAGATGATCTTTCTTGTTTAATTCCTTGAGATTTTAGATTTTGAAATTGCTTCTTAATCCTATTTCACCTTCCAATGTTAATCCTACTTTAATCATCAAAGTTATTCTGATACCTACTAGAGTTTTAGGTCAGATTTAACAATAATTGCTTATGTTCTTCGTACATTTTATAGCGCATGGCAGCCTCTTTTATTAGTGTAGAACGTCATGCTTATTTTATAGTACTTGGAGAGCATGTTTTATTTTACTGTAGAGGTTTATAGTTGTAGTTTTGCCTTTGTGATATACCGTTGGTTAGGCATCTTATAAACATTTATTGGGTGCTTATTTATTCTAGACAGATGCTGGGGACGTACTAATGAAAAGAGTTAGATACAATCCTTCCATTTGAGAAGCTCACATTCGAATAAGGATAAGAGACATGCAAAGAAAGTTCTAGTTTTTGTGATTTATAAGAACCTAAGCATTTTATAAACTTAACCACTAATAAAATCATTATTTCAATGAGAAAAGGATGATCTGTTTTTCTAAACAATTTCCTGTGGGACATTATTTCTAGCTGTATATTGACACTAAAAGTGGCAGGATCATGGGCTTTAAATTCTCTAAATTCTCAGACTATATTCACTGCTCTGCCACGTCTATTCACAACTACATTAACTGAAGAACACTGTCTAGGAACAGAATCATCTGTGTGGTTTTTAGTATGGATCCTTGTCAGGGGATCTCCCTAGAGATTCTAATTCAATAGGATGTGACCACAAATTCAACCACATTCTTTCTCATTGAAGCCATCAGTGTTCTCAGTTGCAAACAACAGAAGCCAGCTGTGGCTAATTTAAACAGAAAAGGGACTGACTGGAAGGACTTGAGGCAACTCACAGAAGCAATGATGGTTGAAAAACATGCATTTTGTGGAGAAAACATAAAGCTATTATTTCATGAAGAGTCTAAACAGGAAAACAAAAATACTTGCAAACAGGGAATTTGAGAGACTTGGTTACACAGAAGATGGGAGAGGCGAGAAACCCAGCTGAAGAAGGTGAGACAGCTCTGAGATTCGTAACGGCGGTAAGCTTTTTCCACCCCTGGACTGGAAGCAAAAGGAGAAGAGGAAGTGTTATCAGATCCTGGGGACCAGGGTCAACTGGCAGAAGTTAGAACCGTGGCAGGCCAGCCTGACAGTGGCTAGAACCATGGAGGAGATGCAGTGGAGGCTGGGGACTCTGCTGAAGACAAAGAGGGAGGAGGCTTCTGTGTTCTTCCTACTCTCCAGTCTCCTGCTAGTGTCCCTGACTGGTCAAACCTAGCTGGAATCCAGCTGAGCCAGGAGGCTAGGAAGACTCATGAAGCCCCACAGTGACACTGAGCAGCGCAGGGGAATGGTGAGACATGGACCTGAGGGCAAACAAGCCCAGAGCTGGCCCATGTTTGCATGAATCCAGGTTTTAATGTTAACTTACTGGGGGAGTTTGGGTAAGTAATTTCACTCCTCGGGCTTTACTCCCTTCACTGTAAAATGGGAATGCTGGGCCAGCATGTCTACTGTTGACAATTCTTGGCCAGTCCCTGAGTTGCCTCCCATTTTACCTTAGAATTGTTTCTATATTAGGAAAACATGATAATTCATATTCAAAGGTAGATAGATAGAAAGGTTTTAGATTTTTTTTGCAACTTCACACTATTAAATCTGTGAAGTGATTTTTGCTTCACATTTACATGAATCTAAAATACACAAAATTGCCATTTTGGGGTGGTTTTTTCAGATTCAGCCAAACAGCCCAGGAAGATATGTTCCTGCAGTTGCATTTCCACCTTAGGTAGATTCTTTCTTTTCATAGAAAAAAATACCAATGTAACAGTTTTTCATGGGTATTGTGAATGGTGGTTGTGGGAGACCATTTTTCAACGGAAAAAGACGGGGTTTTTTTTGTTTTTTTTGTTTTTTTTTCTCTTTTTTGAGACAGGGTCTCTCTCTGTCATCCAGGCTGGAGTACAGTGGCATGATCATGGCTCACTGCAACCTCGACCTCCTGAGCTCAACCTTGGCCTCCCAAGTAGCTGGAACTGCAGGATACCCAGCTTATTTTTTTGTTTTTTGTATTTTTTGTAAAGACAGGGTTTTACCATGTTGTCCAAGCTGGTCTCAAACTCCTGGACTCAAGTCCTCCACTCACCTTGGCCTCCCAAAGTGCTGAAATTACAGGCATAAGCCACCATGCCAGGACGAGATGGGTTATCTCTAATTCATGGGAAACCAGTTGAACAACCTGCTTCCTTCTCCCTCCATCAAAATATGTGAAGCTTGCCATGAGATGACAAACAAGGGCTGTAGAGCATTTATGAACAATGTCAGGAAACACTGGTTTCCAAAAGAACTTTTCCTTTGCCTCTAGTGGTTGATTTATGTAAAGTGGTTGAGAATCTTGCTCCTACCTAGGATGCAGAAAGCTAGAAAGAATGTTTCTTTTACCCTAACCATGAGAGAAAGTGAGATAATAACAAAATCACAACTTTTCTTGTGCCTGTCAGAGAGCTGAGGTAGCACATCAAATAGCCTGAAATCTAAAGACAGACAACCTGTTTCCCCCAAGGCAGATGGGACATGTACATACAATTCAGACTGTGGCTTTTACCTATGGCAGGCAGAACTTTCCCGCAAGCAGAAGAAAAGTGGAAGAAAAGTGAAAGGGGATGGAACAACAACAACAAAAAATGTGGAGAGATAATGGCTGAGATTTTCCAAAAATAATGAAAGATTCAGGAAGCTCAGAGAACCTCAAGCAAAATTAAAACCCAAACCAAGCAAAAGCAAAACAAAATCCTTAAAACAAAAAGCAAAACATAAACAAACTTACACCTAGACATATCATTTCCAAACTGCAAAAACCAAATAAATCATGCAAGTAGCCCAAGAAAAGAGATAATTACACATAGAGGAACAAAAATAAGAATCACAGAGGACTTCTCTTTAGAAAAATGTAAGTCAAAGGACAATTGAGAGACATATTTAAAGTACTGGGGAAAAAACCTATATACGATTGTTGGCCCAGAATTCTATATGGTGAAAACATATCTTCCAAAATGATGGAAAATACTTTTTTTCCAGATAAACAGAAACAGAGAATTTACAGTAGACTTGTGCTACAAGAAATATTAAAGGTAGTTTTAGGCCAGGAAAAATAGGATATCAGACAGAAACATGGATCTACATGAAATAGTTCAGAGAGAGTGATTCACCTAGAATACTTAGAGAAATAAACACAAATTCCCTCCCAAAGGATGTGCCCTCAACTGGCAATATAGCAGTGCTGCTCCCTACAGTATGGCAAACTGGGTCACTTGAAAACTCTCCCACCAGAAAATACCTAGAAAGACTGGATAAAAGATAATGTAAATAAATGCATAACTGAGCATGCACAAAATCAGAAAAACTCATATCATTCCAAAACAAAGAGGAACCTAAGAACCACACCAGGAAGTCACTGAGCTAATGATAGGTCTGCCCTGAGTTCCCAGTAGCCCAGAAGACTGGGTTTTTAATAGCCCCGCTGGAGCAGGAGACAAGGCCTCACAATGGTCAAGTTAGGGGACTGGGACCAGATCCCTGTATAAACCTGAGAAATACAAAGAACGTCCCCAACACACTCCCATCAGCAAAAGAAAAAGTGTCTGAGTTTTTAATTAAAGGAACAATGTTTCTCTAGGACATTCATAACTTGAACTTGTATCTTATGAAGGTGTGGGATTTGCATATGAGCTATCAGTCCAGGAACTCCTAAGGCAGGAAATTACCAAAAGAGTACCCCATGGTAGCCTAACTTTTGGGAACCAGGTAGAAGCAAATTCTAATCCCTTTTGGACAAATGAGTCATTAAGTCAGCAAAGGATGCCACAGATAAGGCCCTTCTGAAAGAGAACTTAAATCCAGTATATACACACTACTTTTTAAAAAGAGAACTTAAATCCGGTATATACATACTACTTTTATGGAAAAGAACTTGAACCCCTGCTTCCTGTCTTCCCAAGATGGTTGTTCTTTTTAAGACCCCACTGGTCAGTCACTTGCTCTCATGCCCCAGAACAAATCCTTCTTTTCCATCTGATAAGAGAGGTCCTTGAGAGATGGGATTGTCTCATCATTCTTATACCAACAGTCCCCAGCCTTTCTGGCACCCAGGACTAGTTTCATGGAAGTCAGTTTTTCCACAGATGCGGAGTGGGTGGATGTTTTCAGGATGATTCAAGCACATTACGTTTATTGCACACATTATTTCTATCTTATTATATTGTAAGATATAGTGAAATAATTATACAACTCACCATAATGTACATCAGTGGGAGCTCTGAGCTTGTTTTCCTGCAACTAGACAGTCCCATCTGGGGGTGATGGGAGAGAGTGACAGATCATTGGGCATTAGGAGTACGCAACCTAGATCTCTTACATGCACCGTTCACAATAGGGTGTGTGCTCCTATGAGAATCTAATGCCGCAGCTAATCTGACAGGAGGTGGAGCGCAGGCGGTAATGCAAGCAATGGGGAGCAGCTGTAAATACAGATGAAGCTTTGCTCCCTTGTCCACCGCTCACCTCCTGCTGTGCAGCCTGATTCCAAATAGTACATGGACCGGACCGGTACCAGTCCATGGCCCAGAGGTTGGGGACCCCTGCTTTATACCGTCCCATGGTGTCTACACTGTGGTTAGTCCACAAATATTCACATTAAAATCCAGCTCTATCACTTACTAGCTCTGTGCTCTTAAGGAAATGATGTTACCTCTCTATCCCTCAGTTTTCTCATCTTCCAAAGCCAGCAACAGCAGGTTGAATCCCTCTCACGGCTCATCACTCTGAACTCTTCTGCTTCCCTCTTCTATTTTTAAAAGTCCTTGTTGGTTACATTGGGCTCATCCAGTGAATCCAGGATTATCTCCCGATTTTAACATTAGCTGATCTGCAACTTTAATTATATCTGCAATATTAATTCCCCTTTGCCATACAACTTGATACAGTCACAGGTTCTGGGGATTAGGACATGGACATATCTGGAGAGTCATCATTCCGTCTACCACACTGGCCATAGCTCATTTGAAGGCAAAAGAAAAGAGCAAACACCGATTATACAGCACTTGATATATACCAGCAGTTTCTGTTGATTATCCCAACAACCTTATGAATTGGCTGGTGTACTTTTCCCCATTTTTCAGAGGAGAAACCTGAAGGCCACAAGTCAAGGAATGTGGATGGTCCCTAGAAACTGGAAAAGGCAAAGAAATGTACTGTCCCCTAAAGCCTCCAGAAAGGAATGCAGCCCTGCTCTCACTTTGATTTTAGCACAGTGCAACTTCTGACCCACTGAAATGTAAGATAATAAATTTGTGTTGGCTGGGCGCAGTGGCTCAAGCCTGTAATCCCAGCACTTTGGGAGGCCGAGACGGGCGGATCACGAGGTCAGGAGATCGAGACCATCCTGGCGAACACGGTGAAACCCCGTCTCTACTAAAAAAATACAAAAAACTAGCCGGGCAAGGTGGCGGGTGCCTGTAGTCCCAGCTACTCGGGAGGCTGAGGCAGGAGAATGGCATAAACCCGGGAGGCAGAGCTTGCAGTGAGCCGAGATCGTGCCACCGCACTCCAGCCTGGGTGACAGAGTGAGACTCTGTCTCAAAAAAATAAAAAATAAAAAATAAAAAAATAAATTTGTGTTGTTTTACACTACTGAGTTTGTGACAATTTGTTACAATGGCAACAGAAAACTAACCAAGCCAGTTATAAAAATTCTCAGTCAAGACAAATTTATTTCTATATTCTCATGGGCCATTCTCTGTACTAAAAGAAGCACTTTTATCCAACATTTTGAAAAACCAAACAGGTAAGAGGATTTAGTATAATATGGATATAAGATATTAAACCTTGAATTTTAATTTCCTCTGAGGATAAAGACGAAGTCTACCCTGCATCACTGAGGTCTCCCAGCTTTGCAACTGAAGATTGTAACAAGCAGTTCCACCCCCAATGTTATGGTAGCAGATTACTTGAGCTGACTAGATTTAGCTATAATCAATCAAAAACAAGAGCCAAAGGCATGCATACCTACAAGTTTTGATGTGAAATACAGCATTTTTGTTGCCAATGTTTCGTACCAGCAGAATCTTCTGGGTGCTGTATTTGACAGGACAAGTGGAAAAATTCAGCTTGTCAGGAAAATCGAGAATGGCTCGCGCCCCTCTGGCTTTGATGGGTACAATAAACTTTTCTCTTTCAGTAACACAGGTCAACGTATGGGAGTAATCCTACAAGGGAAGGGTACAATCATTATTTGTGGAAAAAACAACATGATCACGATAACCGTGCAAGAAAAAGCATCGATGAGAGGCATTTTGCAAAACAACTTTTAGTATATTTCTATGAAAACTTAAGACAATTACAGAAGTATTTTCAATGAGATTGTCTTTTCTGAGAGAGAGAGAGAGAGAGAGAACAGATCTAGTGTTAAAACCTACAGCTGATAGAGAAACTATGCTTCATGTGTTTCCCAGGCAATAGGAGGTAGGATGAAGGTCAGTGGCAGGGTGGCAGGCCAGGCCCATTTCTCCTGTAGATCCAAGAAGATCCACAACAGTTCCCTCAGGTCCTCCTTCCAAACCCTAGTTCTCCTTCAAGCCCATGTATTAGAATGATGTTTCTAATTAATGGCCTCTTTCTGCCCATACTCTTTGCAATGTGACTTTGCAGCTCCTCCATCAAGAAAGAAGCCTCCACTCCACTTGCTTTCAGCAATAAAAGGTGGCAGAAGTTATGCTATGCCAGTTTCAAGCTAAGACCTCAAGAAGCTTTGGGCCTATCCAGTCTTGCTCTTGGAACCCTGCCAATGGCATGTGAACAAGCCTGGTCCAGCCTACTGCAGGATGTGCCCCTGGATGCTCCAACCAAGACCATGCTAGACCAGCCTAGAGCCAGCTGATCCCCAGATATGTGAGCCCAGCTACAATGAACAGAGTTCCCTACCTGATGAGAGGGCCCAGGCAAGACCCTGAAAAACCACCCAGCTGAACCATAGTCTCGTGAGCTATAATAAGTGCTTATTATTTTAAGCCACTAAATGTGGGATTGTTTGTAATTATACAGCAATACCTAACTGATGCATAAGTCAGCTGAAACCTCACTTCTTGCACAAAGCCATTTCTGACCACTCCAAATAAAAATGCTGAGGCCCTAGGCATCTCTCTTCCCCAGTAATGAGTTTAAATGCAACAGAAATGCTGAATAAAGTCACTCTTTATGCCATCTCGTAAGACAGAAATAGAATACTTGCCTGCAATGTAGTAAAGAAAAAGTTAAGTCACCATAAAAGGTACCTGATATCTAAAAAAAGCTTTGTTTTCCTTCATTTTGAGCTTTCTCATCCTTTTATTGTGTGTTTTAGCTGCAAGGCAATCTTGATTAATGAAAAGTCATTTTGAACATAAATTTCCTTTTGGTAACCATGTGATAACTGGTAGTAAGTGGTGGAGGTTTTAACAAAAGCTCTTTTTGGGCTTTGGGCATAGAATAAGAATGGAACCATCTGGCATACAAATTGGCATACAGGGCTGGCCACATACTCAACTTCATGAAGCCACAGAACAAGCATAAAGCAGTGGCATCCCCAGTTTATTTATTCAACCATGTTCACTAAGTGCCCAGGTGCCAGCATGGCACTGTGTTAGGTCTAGCAATACAACCAATTAGGAAATGCAGACATGGTCACAGTCCTTCTCCAGTTCACATCAGGATGGAGGAGACGATGAACAGATGAATACAGGATATGTAATACACAGTGCAACTCACATACAAATAAATATAAAGCTTAAACTGCCAGGAATGCTCACAAATAGCCTTTACGCCTGTAGTTCTATTTGTCCCCTTGAGCTCCAAACTCATAACCAGCTGCCCAGTCAGCATCTCATTGGATATAAACTTATGCCCCAAACCAAAGCTCCTGATGAATGTCACTGCCTGCTACCGTGCATAAAGATTTCTGCTGAGGGCCAGGAATGGAGGCAAAACAGCTTCAGCCCAGAGGGGGAACCTTTTCTAGTACCCACAAAGGCTCCACAAAGACAGCTAAGGTCTGACCCTCTCTCCACCTGCAGCCTCCTGGTCTCAGTACTGGCATTTGCATCCCTCCAGCGGTCTGGCTTTAGAACCCCGAAATGAGGCATCCCTTCATGCTCTATTTCTCAATTTCTTGATACAATCCATAGGATCTACCTTCAAAATATATCCAAACTGCAATCACTCCTCACCACCTCCACCCCTGCCACCCTGGTCCTAGCCACTCCGATCTTCCCCAGGCTAACAGGACTTTCTGTTTCAACCCTTGCTCTCCTAAAGTCTATTTTCCACCCAAGGGTCAGAGGGATCCAGCAAAAATGTAAGTCAGCTCAGGCTGCTTCTCTGCTGAAAAGCACCTAGGCTGAGGCTGGCGTACTATAGAGGGTCTGGTGGCCTGGTGCTCCCATCATTTCTCTGGCCATATCTCTTCCTCTCCCCTGGGTCCTCCTGCAGCCACAGGCTTCCCCTTCAGAGCCTTCACACATGATGTTCTCCTTCCCTCTACTTATTCACGGTGCTCACCCCCTCACCTCTTCAGTGCTTGGCACAGCAATCCACTCTCTCCCTGAGGCCTCCCCTGACTGCCCTATTTTCAATGGAACTCTCCCTCTCCTGCCCCATCACTCCCTTGCCTTCTGTCCAGCTTCAGTCTTGCCCCGAGCCATCTGGTATATCGTATATTCTACCTCTCCAGTGAGTGTACTGCATGTCTCCCCCATATTTCCATGTCAAGAGGGATCTGCCCATCTTCTTGCCTTCTGTATACCCAGTAGCTAGAACAGAGCCTAGTACTCAGCAACTACTCAACAAATACTTCCCGAAGGAAGGAAAGTTAGTAACAGAACATTCGGTAGTGATGAGGGACGGGAAACAAATCATGATATGGAGACAGAGAGACTGGAGAGCTCTTTCACATGGGGCGGGGCGGGGGGGATAGTCAGGAAAAGCCTCTATGAGGAGGTGACACTTTAGCAGAGACATGAGTGACAAATGAAGCCATATGGATGGATGGCTGTCTGGGGGAAGTGTGATTTGGAACCTGTGGCCAGAGGGGAGCAAGGGAAGGAAAGTGGTTAGACACATGGCCAACAGGCTGTGGGGGCCAGATCCCACAGATCTTGTAAGCCATTGTTAGGACGTGAGAGGGCTGAAGGCATTCCTGAGGCTGAAAGCTGATCTTGATGTAACCTGAGTAACGTTTTAGAAAAAGCGCTGGCTGCTATGTGGGCCATGGACTGCAGTGGGAAGAGGGAGGCCAGTTAGGAAGACACTGTTGTAGTCCAGGCATGAGACGACACAGATGTGGACTTGTGTGGGCAAGTACTTAGCCTAGCATTTAGCAAGTAGTAAGTACTTGATAAGTGTTAGTTGTCCTTATCAAACTTTTGTATTAAGTACAATTTGTGTAAGGCATATAGGAAAAATTCAACATATGTTTACTCTCGTTGGTAGGGCGCCATCTAGCCATCCATATACTCATAAGGATAATAATAGAACAACATAATTTCAGAAAGTGATGAGGGCTTCGAAGAAAATAAAGCACAGGAAAGTGATAATATCAGATGGGGTTGATTCAGGTTAGAATAACTAAGGAGGTCTTCCTGAGGTGGTGACCTTTGGATGGGGACCTGAACAGTAAAAGGAGCCAGCTGGGTGAGATCTAGGAACAGAGTGTTCCTGCCAAGGGGAATTGCAAACATACAAGTCCTAAGGCAGGAGTGAGTCATAAAAAGGAATAAATAGGATTCATGAAATTGATTAAAACTGGGTTGCTAGTATATTTTTAAATAACTTAAAGAATGTAACTGGATTGTGTGTAACTCAAAGGATAAATGCTTGAGGGGATGACTACCCCATTCTCCATGAGGTGCTTATTTCACACTGCATGCTAACATCAAAACATCTCATGTACCCCATAAATATATATACCTACTGTGTACCCACAAAAATTTCTTTTTATTTAAAATATTTTTTAAAAAATGGCTGGGCGTGGTGGCTCAGGTCTATAATCCCAGCATTTTGGGAGGCTGAGGCAGGTGGATCACCTGAGGCCAGGAGTTCAAGACCAGCCTGGCCAACATGGCAAAACCCAGTCTCTACAAAAATTAGCTGGGCATGGTGGCCTGCACTTGTAGTCTCAGCTACTCGGTAAGCTGAGGCAGAGAATTGCTTGAACCCGGGAGATGGAGGCCACAGTGAGCCGAGATCGCACCACTGCACTCCAGCCTGGGCGACAGAGTGAGACTCTGTCTCAAAAAAACAAATAAATAAATAAAATAAAACAAAATAAAATAAAATTTAAAAAATTGAGTTGTTAGGCTCTTATCTCTGCAACTGATTCTGGTTTCCAGATGGTAATGCCAGACTCAAAACTTATGCTATCCAGACATGAGGAAGTACAAATTGCACTAAGCACACTTGATCTTAGAAAACCCCACAGAATTCAACAATGCAACAGCCTAGTCTGATTCCTACAGAGTCCTAAAGAGATAAGTACTATTTTCGCTTTTTCTTAGGAAATCAAATCCAGCCAGCACACGTTTTGTTGGGAATTATAAACTGAAAAGCCCCTGGCACATGTGAAGACTGGGCATTAACTGAGGCATTGAGAGCTAGAACAAAAGATGCTGCTGAATCCAGGATAAGAGGAGATCCTGAAGTGTTTGTCTCATTTTATTCTATACTCACATATCTGTTGCCTTGTTCTAGAAGGAATTAAAAGCAGCTGTAAATAGCTTAGGAACCTAATTGAAATACTGAGAGAGATGTTTTCAGACCTTTTCAAGTTCCCAAATGAGGAAGGTTTGAAGTTTGATTCGAATTATAAATTTTTTCATAATCAATTCACACACCCATAAAAGAATATAAGGTTCTTTAAAGTCCCTTACAATGTATTCCAATCTCTGAAGTTATGCACTCAATATGACTATATTAGATTATACATCATTATATATTGCTCTGCTGGCTTACAACTAATTCAGATGTTATGACTTGGGAGGCTCTGACAGCCTGCAGGCTTAGGCAGTCACTTCAGTTGATGAACTGAACACCCAGCCTCACAAACCTGCTTTTCCTCCTCTGTTCCCTGTCTCTGTAAATGACACCACCATTTGACCAGTTGTTAGCCAAAATCCTACAGTTCAAATTAGGTGCATTTCTTTCTCGTATCCTTCATCGATCCATCAGTAAATCCTGGCAGCTGTACAATAAAGGTACACATCCGGCTGGGCACAGTGGCTCATGCCTGTAATCTCAGCACTTTGGAAGGTTGAGGTGGGTGGATCCCCTGAGGTCAGGAGTTTGAGACCAACCTGGCCAACATGGTGAAACCCCATCTCTACTAAAACACAAAAAATTAGCTGGGTGTGGTGGCAGGTGCCTGTAATGCCAGCTACTCGGGAGGGTAAGGCAGGAGAATCACTTGAGTCTGGGAGGCAGAGGTTGCAGTGAGCAGAGATCACGCCATTGCACTGCAGCCTGGGCAACAAGAGCAAAACTCTGCCTCAAAAAAAAAAAAAAAAAGAAAGAAAGAAAAAAGTATACGTCCTTACTCCTCCTACTTCTCATCACCTTTGCTGTCACCACCCTCATCCAAACTTCCTTATCTTTTACCTGAACTACTATAGTAGCCTCTGCCCCTTGTATGCATCAGGGATCAGTCAGCTATGTTACAACAGGAAAAAGAGCAAAATCAGAGCAGTTTACACTAGGTAGAAGTTTATTTCTCTTATACAAAGAAGCCCAGAGGTAGGCAGGCTAGCTCGGCCGGGTGGCTCAACAGTGTCATCAGAGACCCAAATTCCTAAATCCCTGCTCTACCATTCTAGCATGCAGTTCTCACCCTCGATGCCACCCTGTGGGGCAGAGCAATTCCTGGGACCCAACTCTTTCACAGCCAAGCTGCAGGGCAGAAGGAGGAAGGTAGAAGGGGCAGGGCACCTCCTGTTGTGTCAGCTCTCTTCAAGCAAGTGCCTTGGAGTCCTACTCACATCTCATTGGCCGACACTTACACGCAGCTGTGAAGGAGGCTGGGAAATGTAATCTCTTATTTCAGGCAGAAGTGTCCAATCGAAATTTGTGGTTCTCCCTGTACACTGATGATGGGAATGTAAATTAGTACAGCCATTAGGGAAGACAGTATGGCAGTTCCTCAAAAAATTAAAAATAGAACTACCATATGATCCAGCAATTTTACTTCTGGGTATATATCCAAAGGAAATGAAATCAGTATGTGGAAGAGCTACCTGAACCCCCATGTTCACTGCAGCATTATTCACAATAACCGGCATGTTGAATCAACCCAAGTGTCCATCAGTGGATGAACATACAAAGAAAATGTTGGCCGGGCACAGTGGCTCATGCTTAGAATCCCAGTACTTTGGGAGGCTAAGATGGGCAGATCACTTGAGCTCAGGAGTTCGAGACCAACCTGGACAACGTGGAGATACCCTATCTCTACTAAAAATAAAACAAAATAAAAAATTAGCTGGGAATGGTGGTGAGCGCCTATAATCCCAGCTGCTAGGGAGGCTGAGGTGGGAGGATTGCTTGAGCCTGGGTGGTGGAGGCTGCAGCGAGCTGAGATGGTCCCACTGCATTCCAGCCTGGGCAACAGAGTGAGACGAAAGGAAAGAAAGAAAGAAAAAAAGAAAAGAAAAGAAAGAGAAGAAGGGAAGAAGGGAGGAAGGGAAGAAAGAAAGGAAAGAAAGGAAGGAAGGAAGGAAGGAAGGAAGGAAGGAAGGAGAGAAGGAAGGAAAGAAAGAAAACAGAAAATATGGTATATACACACAATGGAATATTATGTAATCTTAAAAAAGAAGGAAATTCCATCATTTGTGACAACATGGATGAACCAGGAGGCAATTATGCTAAGTAAAATAAGCCAGGCATAGAGGTACAAACACTACATGATCTCACTGATATGTGGAATCTAACACAGTCAAATGCATAGAAGCAGAGAGTACAACAGTGATTCCTAGGGGCTGAGGTTGGAAAACTGGGGGATGCTGGTCAGAGGGTACAAAATTTTGGTTAGACAAGAAGTTCAGGAGACCTACTATACAACATGGTTAATAACCATGTACTGTAAAATTGAAAATTGCTAAGAAAGTAGATTTTAAATGTTCTCACTACAAAAAAATTATAAGTATGTGAGGTTATATATATATATTAATTTGATAATGTATATATTTATTAGCTTGATTTAGCCATTCCAATGTGTATATATATTAAAATCTCATGTTGAACACTACAAATGTATACAATTTATATATTAAAATCTCATGTTGAACACTACAAATGTATACAATTTTTGTCAATTACAATTTTTTTTAAAATTGTGGTTCTCTTACCAATGAGGAAAGAGAAAATCAATGTCAAGGGGAGGCCACTAGCTGTGATGCCTCACATGCCCCCGCTTCAGTCTATTCTCTACTTGGCAGCCAGAGTGCTCCTAAAATGTAAGTCAGACTGTGTCATCCCTAATCACAACCCATCAGGCTGGATAAAAGGAGAGGATCAAGCATTTCTCCTATCTTTCCTGAATGGACTATACCTCAGGGGAGCTGAAAAGCTGGTGAGGGAAAGTTTTGGTTTTGCTGTTGTTATTGTTTTTAGAATAATTTCAACCAGTAAGTACAAAATAAATTATGGAATTAGAAACTTAACCCCAGTGATGTAGGGAATGATCTTTATTGGATCATTACAAAAACAAAACAAAATATAACAGACATTGTGTGCCTCTTGAAGTAATGCACTAGGAAGTACCACATCACCTGTGAAGGATTCTTGACCAAAAAGAAAAAAGAAAAAATTAAATGAATCTAATCACCGTTATAGATCTAACTATCAGTTACAGGCAACAGGCGGCAAGGGGCCATTCTAAACGACGTGATGGGAATGCAATCAGCAAACCTTGTTTGGATCTTGATTTAAGAAAACCAACTTTAAAAAAAAAAAAACTTTTCTTAATTGTGAACCATTGTTGCACTTAGTACGCAATGGTTTTTTTTAAAAAAACAACTTTTTAAAGTTGGTTTTCTTAAATCAAGATCCAAACTACTGACTGAATATGTGAAGATATTAAGGAGTGACTGTGGTTTTTTAGGCACGATCATGGTACTGTGGTTATGCTAACTTTTAAAAGGCCCTTATCTTTCAGAGAAAAATCATGAAATATTTACAGATGAAATTGCATGCTATATGGGACTTGCTTCAAAATCTACTGGGGGAAGGGGCAGAACAGATGAAGCCAGACTGGTCATGTGCTGAGATTTGAAAAGGTGGATGATGGCAGTTCATTCTGCTGTTCTTTCTACTTTTGCATATGAGGAAAATAAAGCCTTCCATAATAAAAATATTTGAAGTACTTTATGGTGGCTTCCTATCCCACTTTGTATGGCTTCTAAGATCCTTCATGAGCTCACTTTCTGGAATCTCATTTCCTACCATGTTTCCAACAGCTTCCTCTGCTCCAGCCCCACTGGCCTTCGCATACTTTCCCGAGCTGACTGCCAAGCATGTTTCTGCCACAGGGCCTTTGCACTTGCTGTTCCCTCTCCTAGACAGCCCATCCCTCAGATATTTGCGTGGCTTAAATTAGTTCTCTGCCCAAATGTCACCTCAATAGAGGAGTCTTCCCTTGACTTTCCTATCAGAGAAGGCTTCCTTGACTTTACTTTTGGAAGAAAGCAAAGCCCTTATTATTCCCTACCCTCTACTATGTCAATTCCTACATTAAATTGTATATATTTGTTTGTTGGTTTATTTATTCATTGTGAAATGTAAGCTCCATGAAGGCCAAAGCTTGTTCTATTCTCCATTGGATCTGGCTCAGAAAACTGGGCCTGGCACTGAGTAAATGGAAGAATATTATTTATTTTTAATATCTTATCTGGGTACAACACTATCAAGAGTTTTTTTTATAAGGAAATTTCCTAAAATCCTTGTTAGCCTTATTATCAAATTACATTTATGAGGTCCATAAAGCTAAAAAGTATGGATGTTACTATCTGGAAATATGAAACAAAATAAAGAGAAACTCTTCTTAGAGAAGACTTCTCAGACACCTTACTGTTAATTGAAATGACAAGGAAGAAAGTTAACATCTAATATATTCATGACACAAAAAGGTAATTGAGCCCTTTTTACATGCTCTTAACATCTGCAGGCCAACCTCAAGTCAAAGAAACTTCTTTATATTTTCTTAGACTAACTTTTACTTATCTCACTCCACAAATATTTACTGCACCCTTTCTATGTGTCAGGCCCTGTGCCAGATACTGGGCCTATAAGAGCGATCCAGATAGAACTGGGGAGCGAGAATTTCAGGCAGAAGGAAAATAAAATCCTAATATTATTTTTGCCAACAAAAGGCATTGATTGTGGCCACTTGTATGATACCGACATTTAAATTCAAATTGCTGGCAATATAGTTTTATTATTATTGTATACATAGATAACATGAAACATTTCACATTTTTTATTCTTCTTGGGCTATGGTTTCTAAATTTCATGGTGACAAATTGGAAAAACCATTTTGACAACAAATTAGACATTTTCTTAAACCATAACTCAGCCACCCAGTTGCATCACTGCATGCTTTCTTCAAAGCTTGCTGCCTTTTCCATATGACAACACATCGCAAACAGATGCTTTCTTAAGTCCAAGGAAGTACTCTCTTTTGCTTTCCCACAAAAGCCTAATATTTTCATTCTCATTTTAATGGTAAAGATACAAATTTAAGAGGTCAAGAAAATGTCAGGCTCTAAAATTGTATAGTGTTATTTTATGATGATACTGGCTATTATATTTCTACAGTATATGATATGTACACTAGGATTATTATATTAATAACATGTCCAATCATTTTTTAAAAAGTCTGAGTGAGGAAAGATAAAGAAAGCCAAAGTAAATTTACTGCACTTGTTATCTAGGCATTTGGCATTCTTAACAAGTTCCATCCCCAGGCAGCCAGATTAATAGATGAATTGCATTATCATCTTCGACGTGCTAATATACATGGGTACTGAAAATCCAATTGAAAGAGGGCTGGCTTATTAACTGTGGCATGCTGCAATTTACATATCTCACCCTCCAGATGTGAGGAGGGTAAATGAGAATGGAGTGTGCTGAGATCGGCAGGGGATAAGAAGGAAAAAAGTATGTACTTTGGCTATCAATTTGGCCAAGTGAAGAAACACTGACACTTGGTGAAATGAATTACTTTTTTTTTTCCTAAAATAAATCTGGCTCTAGTCACTTGTTGGCTGCATTCTGGAGCAGCCCGAAAGACAGCATGCCCAACCCTAGCTGGTCATTCTGCGCACTGCCCTGTCGACTTTCCAACAGTGAAAGCGAATGTAGATAACTGACTATGCCACCATCGTGTTAGCTAGCCAGCAAAATGAGAAAAAAACTCTGTCTTTGGAAATAAACTATATAGAGTTTAGAGCCAAGTCCAACACAAGATCTTAGTGTCTCCAAAATTGGATAGCTGAATTTCTCATAAGTAACCATTATCCTCACTATGTCTCCTCAAACATGCACGTAGCTTTTGATAACTTTCAAATATTTAGAAGTAAAAGTATAACAACACTTAACTTAGTTAATTTTTTTAAATTAGGGGTTCCTCAATAGACATGCAATGCTGGATAAGTGGAATGGTAAGAAAGAATAAAAGACCTGAGCGTAAGATAAGCAGCTACAAAACACAGTGAAGCAATAATGCTCACCAGGAATGTTAGCATTTCATATTTATAAACTACATAGCAACATACTTTAAATACATTTCAACTATTTCTTTGCTGGATAGATAAACAGTAATAAAATATCTCTCTTCTTCTGGCTTTTGATTATGGAAAATTTAAAACATGCACAAAGAAGACAGATTAGCATGAGAAACCCCCAGTGTACCCATTACTCAAATTCAACAACTCTTAACATTCCATTATTCTGGTTCCCTCGATACCTCTACCCACTCCCTCCCCCTTCTATTGTTATACAAGTTTTTTTAGGTAAAACTTAAGTATATATTGAAAAGCACAAATATTAAATGTTTTGACAAATGAATTCAGCCATGTAATCCTCATGCCAATATAGAACATTCCATCTCCAGAAACTCTTGTGTACCCTTTTTTCAGTCAGACTAGGTGCAGATACAATGATACTTATCCAATAGAAGACATATTTTCTCCATCACAGAAAAAAACTAAGGAAAGCCACCTCCTCAAATCCAGCATGCTTTGTATTTCAAGCTGCACAAAGGATTATAATCAGCTTCCTACAGAAATGACGGTGTAGGAGTCTCACACCCACAGTAAATCCAGACCCTGTTCTCCCCACAGACAGTATTCAGATATAGAGCCTCCAGAAAAAATGAGGACTTCAACAATATGCAACAAAAAGCCCTACATCTGGAGTTATTTATCTTTTTATTTATTTCAGTAGAACCTCAAACAAAATTGTAGTTTCCTAAACACAACCTAAGATATAAATAGTAATACTACAAAGTGGCAAAATTATAACAATGGTATTATTATAATGGTATTTTTAACCACTCACCACAAGGAGTACATACTTAACAAGCCACATTAAATTCTCTATCCTTGCTCTCCAGAAAAGTAGTAACAACAGCAATAGTAGAAGGAATACTGGTAATGATATTGACAGCAGCCGATAGGTACTAGCAGTGGGGAAGCAAGGACTCCAAGCTAGTTCTGTCTGACTCCACTGTGCTCTACTGATTCCAACCATAAGAATGCAACACAGATAAGCATGCCTGCTATTAATATGATATACAGCCTGCATTTTGTTCTGCATATTTAAGACTTGTTCTCTGTCCTCACTCCTTCAATCATGCTGGTAAAACTCTTTTTTCCTCCTCATAAGTCCCCATTTAGGCCCACAGAGAAGAAAACTTGACCAACGATTCTACTCCCTGGAGAAGGGGTAGGGAGGAAGCCTCCACCCTCAGGCCCCCATATCTGCTCCTTCCCTCCTAGGAGGAACTGGAATTTCTATGACTGAGGAGAGTGAGATTGGGCTCCATTCCCCTCCCCACCACTGCAGTGGTGCAGACAGAAAATGGCCTCCTTTTTGACTGTAGGTTCTTCCTAGACTGCCTGTGAGCTGACGGTGTGAGCAGGCCAGGCAGGCCTCTGCTCTCAGCTCTAGCTTTACCATTACTGAGGCCGATACTATGATATTATATTTGAGTCTTGGGTCTCTTTTGCAAACTAGTTAGAATGTGGGGAGGAAAGTCATAACCAACTAAGGCCCCAAACTTCCTAGAAGCCAAAATCTTTATCCTTTGTCTCAGCACTCCTCTCACGACTACCATCGCCTACACCACCATCAATGACAGCACCACCACCATCTATACCACCACCACCATCACCCATCAATACTACCAATACCACCACTGTCTACACCACCACCACCACCCACCAACACTACAAATACTAACAACACTACTACCACCACCATCAGTGACAACAATACCACCACCATCTACACCACCACACCACCACTATCAATGACAACAATATTACCACCAACTATACTACCATACTACTAATACCATCACCATCTACACACACCACCACCATCACCCACCACTACCCACCAACACTACTAATAGTAACAATACCAGTACCAACATCAATAACACCACCACTACCATCTACACCATCACCACCATCAATGGCAGCAATATCACCACCATCTATACTACCAACACCACCAACACTACCACCACTACCCACCACCACCACCACCCTCCAGCACTACCTACCACCAATACCACCAACACCAACACAAATATCAACACCAAGACCACCACCAATACCACCAGCACCACCACCACCACCACCTCTGTAAATATTCAGAATTGAATTTCAATCTGCCAGTACAAGTGTCCAATGTCTTGCCAGTCCTGGTATTACCTTGTTCTCCTCTGGAGTAAAGAGGATTCGGAATATGGAAGGCACTCCAGGAGCCACTTTGTGGCTAATATCTTTGGGGCTGATTACTTTAAAGTAAGGTGAACTTTCTTCCACAACTTTCACCAACCTTGGAATCTGCAGGGAAACATGATGATAAACACTGTGCATGTGAAAAAGCAGAGAGTTAAACATAGACTGAAATCTCCATCAACTAATTACTAGACATGTGACCTTGGTCAGGGTTGAACTTCAGTTTTCTCAACTATACAAGGAGATGACAGTACTTATCTTTATCCCATAGAAAGTAAGCACCCAATACCTTTTAGCTTTACTTTTTATTAACATTATTATTCTTACTTATTTTTATTATTATTGGAAGTCTTTGTTCATTTTTAAATTAAATCATTTCAAATTGACCATCGGCTGGGCGTCGTGGCTCATGCCTGTAATCCCAGCACTTTGGGAGGCGGAGGCAGGCAGATCACAAGGTCAGGAGAGCGAGAGCATCCTGGTTAATACGGTGAAACCCCATATCTACTAAATATACGAAAAATTAGCTGGGTGTGGTAGCATGCGCCTGTAGTCCCATCTACTGAGGAGGCTGAGGCAGGAGAATCACTTGAACCCAGGAGGCAGAGGTTGCAGTAAGCTGAGATTGGGCCACTGTACTCCAGCCTGGGAGGACAGAGCAAGACTCTGTCTCAAAAATAAATAAATAAATAAATAAATAAATAAATAAATAAATAAATAAAAATAAAAGTGACCATCTTCTTGTGAAGTTACAGGGAAGGGGAGATTCCACGTTCCTGGAGTGTTTTCACTGTTCATTAATAATAACCAAGGCTGACATTTTTTGAGCAATTATTTTGTGCCAAGCGATTTGCATGCATCCTTTTATATCTGTCTGCACACACACCTCCGTCCTTCCGGCAACCCCAAGATG